>NW_028159012.1:0-193803 GCF_964263955.1 Coregonus lavaretus | reverse complement strand
CTAGGTGTACCTACAGAATCACATCAATGTAGTGCTATGACAATCCTACTACCACTGAAGCTCTAGATTCACACCAACAACCCTGTTGCAGCATCAGTACACTGGCGACCTTGTCCATGGTAAATTATATGACAATCCTACTACCACAGCAGCCCAAGACAATGGCAACCCAAATGTTGCATCAGTCCACTGGCGACCTTGTCCATGGTAAATCCAGTGAACAATATCTTGTTTGATACAGTTGGATAGAACTGGCATATCCCATCCCAGCCCTCTAAAGTGTGGCCAAGCCCAGCTTTCTCTAGCTGACTCACTTTCTCTTCATTAGATGTCCTTAAGCTGTCCCTGGACTGAGGAGGCCAAGGTGCCATTGAAATCCAGTCAGGAAGAAGGCTGTCTAAAACCTAACCTAGTGCTGTCCTGCTGCCTGCACCCCACCATGTAAGGTCACAAAAAAGGACAAAGTTGCTCCAAATAAATGCACATTCATGGACATATTGCATCAAGTTTATTCTTGTAACTGGATTCTTATATTGCATAGAGTTTACTCTTGTAACTGCATTCTTATATTGCATTTTTATATTGCATTGAGTTTATTCTCGTAACTGCATTCTTATATTGCATTGAGTTGATTCTCGTACCTGCATTCTTATATTGCATTGAGTTTATTCTCATAACTGCATTCTTATATTGCATTGAGTTTATTCTCATAACTGCATTCTTATATTGCATTGAGTTTATTCTCATAACTGCATTCTTATATTGCATTGAGTTTATTCTCGTAACTGCATTCTTATATTGCATTGAGTTTATTCTCGTAACTGCATTCTTATATTGCATTGAGTTTATTCTCATAACTGCATTCTTATATTGCATTGAGTTTATTCTCATAACTGCATTCTTATATTGCATTGAGTTTATTCTCGTACCTGCATTCTTATATTGCATTGAGTTTATTCTCATAACTGCATTCTTATATTGCATTGAGTTTATTCTCATAACTGCATTCTTATATTGCATTGAGTTTATTCTCGTACCTGCATTCTTATATTGCATTGAGTTTATTCTCATAACTGCATTCTTATATTGCATTGAGTTTATTCTCGTAACTGCATTCTTATATTGCATTGAGTTTATTCTCGTAACTGCATTCTTATATTGCATTGAGTTTATTCTCGTAACTGCATTCTTATATTGCATTGAGTTCATTCTCATAACTGCATTCTTATATTGCATTGAGTTTATTCTCGTAACTGCATTCTTATATTGCATTGAGTTTATTCTCGTAACTGCATTCTTATATTGCATTGAGTTTATTCTCATAACTGCATTCTTATATTGCATTGAGTTTATTCTCATAACTGCATTCTTAAATTGCATTGAGTTTATTCTCATAACTGCATTCTTATTTTGCATTGAGTTTAATCTCATAACTGCATTCTTATATTGCATTGAGTTCATTCTCATAACTGCATTCTTATATTGCATTGAGTTTATTCTCGTAACTGCATTCTTATATTGCATTGAGTTTATTCTCGTAACTGCATTCTTATATTGCATTGAGTTTATTCTCATAACTGCATTCTTATATTGCATTGAGTTTATTCTCATAACTGCATTCTTATATTGCATTGAGTTTATTCTCGTAACTGCATTCTTATATTGCATTGAGTTCATTCTCATAACTGCATTCTTATATTGCATTGAGTTTATTCTCGTAACTGCATTCTTATATTGCATTGAGTTTATTCTCGTAACTGCATTCTTATATTGCATTGAGTTTATTCTCATAACTGCATTCTTATATTGCATTGAGTTTATTCTCATAACTGCATTCTTATATTGCATTGAGTTTATTCTCGTAACTGCATTCTTATATTGCATTGAGTTTATTCTCATAACTGCATTCTTATATTGCATTGAGTTTATTCTCATAACTGCATTCTTATATTGCATTGAGTTTATTCTCGTAACTGTATTCTTATATTGCATTGAGTTTATTCTCATAACTGTATTCTTATATTGCATTGAGTTTATTCTCATAACTGCATTCTTATATTGCATTGAGTTTATTCTCATAACTGCATTCTTATATTGCATTGAGTTTATTCTCGTAACTGTATTCTTATATTGCATTGAGTTTATTCTCATAACTGTATTCTTATATTGCATTGAGTTTATTCTCGTAACTGCATTCTTATATTGCATTGAGTTTATTCTCGTAACTGCATTCTTATATTGCATTGAGTTTATTCTCATAACTGCATTCTTATATTGCATTGAGTTTATTCTCATAACTGCATTCTTATATTGCATTGAGTTTATTCTCATAACTGCATTCTTATATTGCATTGAGTTTATTCTCGTAACTGTATTCTTATATTGCATTGAGTTTATTCTCGTAACTGCTTGACAATAACGGAACATAAAGTGGATAAGTATAAATCTGCAGTCTCTCAGAGCGAGCCAAACCCCTGAGACCATTTCATGTTGAGACAGACAAAGCCTGGTCATTGTCATGTTGTTCAGCTTGTTTTGGGTTGAAACTAAATTAGCAGCATCAGAGTTTTGAGGTCCGGGGAGCTGCAGGGACAGCACACTCTCACGTTGTTCTGGGGCCGCCATTTGTAATTATGTAATTTGTCTGTGCTGTTTTCCAGCAAACAGGAAGTCCCCTAAACCAGTGGAGGACATGGCGAGGGCCGGGTCTCCTCAGGGAGGATAATGGGTAACGGCTGATGGGATTGGACAGATCCAAGCTGGTGTGGTTATCTGACGGTCGGGAGAGATATTTTCTCTCTCTCTCTCTCACTCTGTTTCTCTCTCTCTCTGATTGTACTATGCAACTGCCTTGGACAGCCTGCCAGAGATCCTAACCAGTCAAAGACATATCCCACAGAAACATTTTGATACCTGTAGTTCTTTGCCTCTGGTTCCTCTTCTGAAACATGAATCATGGACTTGTTTTTGCTGGTTTAATAGCAGTGAGCAAACTAACATTTGGTGTATTACTGCTGCCATGTGTAGATGGAGTGTTATGGAGGCAATGAATGAGGTGCTCATAATCTTGAGGCCATCAAAGCTTATTAACAAATGTCATACAGACTATGGTTCAAGATCCATTTCCATATGGTCCATGATGTCCACAAACGCCTACGTCTCCTCTCAGACTGTCTTACTTAGTAGACTGTATTGCATGGTGATAATGCCCAAGATGTCCTATACCCCAACTATCAGTGAGAGCATTTGAACATAAAGTTCACTATCCATATCAAGTAGAAGCCATGATAGCTGTCAGTATATGATGCGCCGTGACACCACGATCTAGCAACATAATGTCACATAATGATACATTCGCTACAGAGCTTTACTTCATAGATATACCATGGGGAAAATACCATTATCTGCAGTATACAAAAGTGTCAGAACTCCCAGTTGACATGAAGATAATTAAGGGCTAAATGGCATCCCTCGTGCTTTGCAGTCATAGGCCTATTGCTATACATGTCTCAATATTATCTTACTATCCTTTATACCCAGCCCCTACTGCTCTCTATCCTAAAGGGTCATACACTCTGACAGCCATGGCTTACTACACTTGCTCTTTGGGGAGCATAGGTCGTCCACAAACTTCCTCCAGCGGGCTCAGGGTTGTGTGGTTTTCTCCACTTATTTCCTGGATGTTGTGACAGCCATGCTAGGGGCTTATCAGGTCCTGACCCCTGTTAAATACCACTGCTCCTAGTCACAACTGTGGAATGACAAAATAAGAATATAAGTCAATGTGACACATTAAGTACATGTGGAATCATATCCGTGAGCTAGTGGACAGCCAAATGTGAGTTGGGGTTTTATGATGATGGGAAAGCATTATAAGAATGCACACATAAGAATCAGAGTCTTAGCTCTGGGCTGCCAAAACAATGTAGTTAACCCTGCAGGGCATGGTTCTACTTGTGTCCCAGCCATCTAACCATTTACCCTGCTCTGTGTAAGACTGTTTACAACTCCCTCTCCAGCAGCATACAAAATGACATTAGTATTCTTTGAGACAGACAGACCATCAGGTTCGGTTCCAGCACTCAGTGTTTGTAAACATCAGATCTGAGACGACACAGCAATATCAATAAAATATCCAATTTCAAACTTAACACGAACAACTGTACTTCTTTCAACCTACACTGTGGTGGGTATCAACTGTGCACTGAATAATGAAAGGCAATTATGTAGCTATACAAAGCCCCACGGTAAAGGGCCTTTGTTTTATTTTTGTAACTTGAAATTAAAATACATTTTGTGGCTGAGCAGCATGTCTGTCTGTGTTCTTTTTCTGGATCCTCTGTGGGTCATGCTCAGGACACACCACCACCACCACCACCAGCACCACCCCCACCACCACCACCACCACCAGCATCACCACCAGCACCACCACCACCACCACCAGCACCACCACCACCACCACCACCAGCAGCCTTCCTTGTCTTTTTATTGGGATTATTCCCATCCAAATGAATTAGACACAAGGCGTATGAATGAAGGGAACAGAACAGAACAGTGCAGCCAGACAATCCTGCTAAAACCTGGAGGAAAGGAAACAGGAGTAGGCTGCTCAGATTGTGTCTGTGGATTAATTATTCACGGCCTTGGCTTTTCTATCCAATGACCCCAGTAAAGAAGCACAAATTATTTAGCGAGCTGCCAGATCGGCGTTTGGTGTGAGGGCATGAAGCATCCGTTCCCACTGACTGAGGTATCAGAGGAGGCATGTGAGCCCTGCTTAAGGCAGACACACACAGGCACGCAGACACATACACACACACAGTGAGCTGCTGTATGACAAAGAGAGGACCTTGTGTGTATTCATGGGCAGGATCAGATCAGGGTACAAGGGTACGGTTTCCCTCCCTGGCCGATGTCCAAACACACACGCAGACACACACACCAAATTAGATGAGATGAGGAGGGTATAATTGAACTTCTTGTTTGTTAGCAACAGTGGCTAAATGAGTGTTTTTAGAAACCAAAATCCAGATGCAACTGAAGCTGAGACCTTGAAAGACCTGCTCTGTGAGGGATGCTGACCTTATAGCCTTTGCCACTGAGTTCAGATAGTCGTGTGACTTTTACTGGTTACCCGTTACTTTTAAGAGGTGGAAAAGCTGCATGTAGGTGTTTTCCATTAGGTTCATCAGGTCACTACTGGGTGAACTGGTGTTTCTAATCAGGTGGAGTAAGACAGACCAATACCTTGGGTGTTGTTGACTAGTAATAATAGGGACATTTATAACACATCCTTTTAGTCCATTTCTGGTGTCGTTGTAGCAATTATTGCTCATAACTTCATCGAGTGACAAAATGGTGAGATCAGATGCCATTTTTAGAGAAGCATAATTGTCAACCTGCCTGTGACGTTATTTCTGCAGCACACAGTGACTTGAACCAAGCGGTATATTTTTCACAGCCACTCAAAAGGTGTCATAATTTCAGAGTGTGCCCATGAGAGAGAGAGAGAGAGAGAGAGAGAGAAAGAGAGAGAGAGAGAGAGAGAGAGAGAGAGAGAGAGAGAGAGAGAGAGAGAGAGAGAGAGAGAGAGAGAGAGAGAGAGAGAGAGGGGGGGGGGAGTTGGAGAGAAAAAGGAGGTGTTACCCTTGATCTTGTTAGTGGTGATTGGGGTCGCTCAGACCTCACACTGGGCTGTGGGTGTAATTGCCTCTGGCAGGCCCGTAACGTGGGGATAGGGGAGGAGGAGAGTGCCATGCCTTTGTTTGTGGCAGTCACCACATGTCTGCCTGTGTGGCACTGTACTGCCTGCCTGCATTCCCAGGCGTGGGGGCCAGGGCCTGGCAACAGGGAGATGATCGTTATAGCACTGGTGTTGGCTTTTAAAAGGCCTTTTAATGGGAATGCATTTCACAGGCGAGAGCAGCAAGGTTTCAGGAAACCAACATCACAGCACCACTGGGGCACAGGAGTTCAGCTCAGACTGAAGGAGCCTCCAACCGTGGAGAAAGCCTTCCACCTACTGGTGATCAAGAGGATTATCAGGAGAGGGATTTGTTGACTTAATAATTATCACCATCAGCACATTTCAGTTCAATGTTAAATTATAGTTCATTATAGTTATTATAATATTGTGTATCTGTTGCATGGCAAAGACAAGTATTGTCTACTAGTCTAGTGTAGACCTATGTAAAACAGTTATTGTATGCTATAGGATAATGTTGATGTACCCACTGAAAGTAAATGTTATTTCCTATTCTTTTTGAAAGAAATGACTTTGCTCTGACAGTATTGTATTCTAAAATCCCAATTTCTATGTTATGTTGTTTAATTCAGTCAACCACTGTTACCTCTCTGGGGCAGTGTAATTACATTGTTATGTTATTCTTCTTTATACGGCATTTGCCTCATTTTCTATTTATCAATGCTATGTAGCCTCATACACAAACAACACATTGGCCATGTCGTCTGCCATGTAAACATGGTTGTAAAGTCATTACTAAAGATTCCTTCAACACGTGACCTTTCTGTTTACCTATAGGCACTTTGACGCTCTTTCTTAATGCATGAATTATGGAGTTGGCTCTACAAATGAAAAGCATTTGCTGCCTAATGTGTTTGCCTAAATCATACTCAAGAGTAGGCCTACCTTTAAGTGGATAGTGTAGTCCTGTTCCGCCTGCGGTAAGTGTCTGGTTTAATTTAATTCAATAATCCCGATAGGCCTAAATGAAATAAATCCCTTATGGGACACTCATTTCTTGAGTAGTGAGATCATGTGAAATGAGGTTCACATAGAAAAAATTAGGACATTATGGTTGATTGAGCTTTTACAAAAAGCTGAAATATTAATACTGAGATATTCTTTATGTTTATAATTTTGCTTTAATGAATGAAGGCAACCATGTGGAAAACAATCAGCCACCAAAATGGATGAGAATGATTGTGGGGCTTAGTGAGAGAATGAATTAGCATTTCACCCACTCCCAATGCAAATTGTTTCACTTAAACTTTTTAAATACCATTTTGTGTTCTGACTTAATTTGAATAAAAGCATTTTTAGATAAGAAGCATAAGGCGTGAAGTTAATGGGCAGACTGTCTGTATCTGCAACAGACATTTACTTGTGATATATATTGATTCAAGAGAGAAAATTAGGTAATTAAAAAAGAAAGAAAAGTGTTATTATCTCCTCAGTAAAATAATAATACAGTTTTTGCTGAATTTATATTATTTCAACAATAGAAATAGCCTTATCAAACATTCATTTGAATTAAACATGGATGCTTGTAGAATTCAATAATATATTTTCTATACACATGAATTTTCTCTCACATAAAATGTATTGCCCACACTCATCATTCTCTTAACATCGATTTAGACAAGTGCATGCATATAACAATGGCAAAACAACTATGAAAGAAACACATTTAATTTCGAATTAAATAGCCCAATTAAAAAGGCCAGTTTGTAGTATTTTCATTTTAGTAAATTACATTGTAAAACATGGCAATTTGTAAATTAGGCCTATAAACAGAGATGCAAGAATACAGGCCTACTTAATTTATTTCTGACTCATTTAGAGGCCATCGGTCCACCCTCTACTATCCTCTGTTCACTATAGCTGATTGTACAATGGGGTATTTATGGAAACGAAGATCCCATCATAACTGCAGCTTTGCATATTCTTGTCTTAGGGCGCCCTCCAGTGATATTGGATATTGCTGCATTTCATAAAACGGCTTGATTATCAAAATAGAAACTGTCCACCACTAGGCACAGGTTGATTTACCAAATTGTATCTTGATAATCTGTGTGTTATTTTAACATATGTTATTGTATTCTCTCTCTCTCTCTCTCTCTCTCTCTCTCTCTCTCTCTCTCTCTCTCTCTCTCTCTCTCTCTCTCTCTCTCTCTCTCTCTCTCTCTCTCTCTCTCTCTCTCTCCACCAGTCACTACTCACTCTTAACTGAGTAAAATTGAATGAGTTGTCCTTGAACATCTGTTGTTCAGCCAACCCTCAAAGGTAATCACAGTAATGGACTTCTAAGTTATTGACATACATACATAAATAAATGTTTCCAAAGAGACTTGCTCAACGACTTGCCTGCTGCTGGTAACTAATCAATCGTAGTGGCTGCATCTGTTGATGAAAGTTTGTGGAAGTGCAGAGTAAGATATACGTGTATACCGATGCCTGGCAGTGTGACTGCCCGTATAATGAGTGACAGTCACGGCTCCACCGGGACCCAACAGATATGCACACAGACTAGCAGACTTCTTGGCAGTCGAACGCATAGCGTGCGTAACATCACAAACATGTCACTCAATTTCCCCATGACACACAAGCAAGGAAATACATTGACAGTATGTCCATCGACAACACAGCGAGGGTTCGTGCCACTGGAATAGACTGATAATTACAGGTCAAAGGTGTGATCTAATTGATAAAAAGTATTATGGAAAGGTCATGTTCATCTCCTGTACACCCAGCTGTCTTCCAGGATTGGATATGGAAAGACCATAGCCTAACGACAGTAAAAACAGCAGTGATGTAGGCCTATAGACCATTATTCTACATTGACAAATGTATTAGAACATGCCAGTATTGCACATTTTCTTTGGATGCATATTCTTGTGACTTGACCTATAGTGAAATGTTCAAATATTTTTAGTGCCTGGGCTTATGACAGCACAAGAACTGTCTGCATTGGAGATGACAGACCACCGAAGCCAGGCTTTTTGGATGACTCCTGCTGCCGAGCAATATTCATAAATTTAATTTCCAATCCGCTCTCCTTTTATTAGTTTGGGTGTTATTAAATGAGATTGCTTCATCTTAATACATTTCCAGGGCTGAGGAATGTGGCTGGGAGCTGATATTCAAATCCAATAACACGGCCTGTACTTAGTGCATGGCACTAATAAATGCCAGCCTAGCTGTGATGCATATGCAGAAGGGTCTCACTCTCTTGAGTCACAGCAGGCAATAATACTCAGGGTGTCCTTCAGAGTGATCGTACTGGGCTGATGTCTCCCTCCACCCCTCTACCCCTCCGTCCCCCTCTCCTATACGTCTGAGGAAGCCCAGGTGACCTGAACAGGAAAAGCAGGTGTCTACACAGAAGTAGAGTCTATTTCCCATATTGATTTGGCTGGATATGGCTCTGGTCATGGTTTTTACACCCAGAGAGAGGACAGTGGCTTTGACCCTCTCCTTTTCAATATATGTCTATTGACCTTTGAGACCTTTTGTATTGGCATTTGGAAAAACAACACTGAGTGGGGTAATTCATTTCAGGACAATACAAATGGCACTATGTGCCTCTGCTCTGTACTGAGTGACATCAATTGAACATTAGTAGACCTACTGCTTGCCAAAGTGAGACATCTACCCCCCTCGGAGCAAAGAAAGCAGGACTGTAGAATGTTGCTTCCCCTCTTTGCCCCTTCAGGGTTAAAGCATTGACATGCCTCTCCCGCTCCCATTTTACTGGAGGAATCAGACAACTGCTCATGTAAAGGTTGCAGCTTAGGAAGCTTAGCCGTTTCACAAAGTGACCTTTACCTTTATTATTAATATTTCTATTTCATTATTATATAGTGAAATCTATGCACATGATCAGCACAATGGATTTCTTTTTCATTAGTTGTGTAAAATGCCAGTCAGTGAGTGTTAGGTATCAGGGATTGGCCCAGCAGATTACCCTAACCCCCTTCCCCCGTCTCCCCCCTGCTCTCCCCCACTGCCACGGCAGGATCTGACAATTGGAATTAATATGCATGGAGATCCTTCTCCTTCATTTGCTGGCTGAGGCTCTCGCCGCCTGGGCAACTTTATCAGGGGTAACATTATCGAGAGCTTTGCCGGGAGCTTCTTCATCATGCTCACATCCGTGTCTGCCCAACACTTGTCACTGTCAATCACAAGGTGATAATACACAGATGATTCTCTCATTTGGTTTAATAAAATCTCCAGGCTTATTTGAACTGCAGTCATTACAGCAAATAATTGCTGCATTGAGATGTTAGCCTGGCCCTAGCCTGAGGGATAAGACAAGACTATTGCTATATGAAGGATTTGGTCGATTTTTTTGTGTGTGTGTGCCTTTTCTGCTCATCTTCCTAAAATGAATATTGCATTTGAATCCAGCTCTGGCTTTTCTTATTTAAACTAACATTGTTATTACTTATTATCTGGACGTGGAGTCATCCGTTCTCACTTTTTTATGTCTGTGCTGTCAAGGCAAATTTCACCAGGGGCTGCCAATTGCAATTTTTAACTGTCATTTAAACCAAATTGAAGATCTGAATCGGTGGGCCTCAAACTCTCTGAAGGAATGGACTGACAGGAGGCATAACTACAGGACATATTTCACCTCAGTTCAAATTCAGGGGCCTATTTATACTGTTCCTCCTCTTGTTGGAAGTTTATGTATATAGACTGACCACCATGTTAACACTAAATGTTATATAAAAACACAATTAATAGGTTCCTAAATAGAAACAAATATTTTTGTAAAATTTGACAAATAGTTACTGACACTTGCCAATGGACCTGTCTCAAACAGCTGTATTGAATGGTCCGATTTAACTGGTTCTGTGATGTTGGGTCGTCAGATCAGATGCATGTCTTCTCAATGTGTGTCTGTAGCCTAACTCACAGCTGCACTTTAACCCACTGTGAAAAGAGGATCAGAATAGACTACTCATGGTTGCCACAATAGACAGGAGGATTTCATGGTACTTGATTAATGATTCACTAATGTGAAAGGGTAACATTAGCTCTACAGACTAAGTTCAGATTAATTGTTTTGTTGCTCTAATTGTCTTACATAAGACTGAAAGGCAAATAATGTGTTAAAGTGATGTTGAAATCTGTATCTGTAGTCAAGATTCATTTGATATCAAAGTAGTAGACATAGGTCAAAGGAGTAATCATGGTGTTACCATTTTCAACCTATCAAATGTCATCTCAATAACACTGACCATAGCAGCACTCTCCAGTCTTTCATGTCTTTACTAATGAAGGGCAACAGTTCTAGCGAATAACCATCGACCTGGTAGTGAGGGTCGGTTTGAGATAATTACCCAATGATTATTATGATACACACTATTATCAGTCGGGGAGATGTCATCATACTTTTAAGGGAAATTTCAGGAAATGATTAAGCTCAATCTTTCTTCTCTGATTGTATTAATGTGTTTGTCTAACCATGCAAAGGTCACAATAGTTGATTATAAAAAAAAGAATCAATGCCAAAGACAAAAAAGTCATTAGGAAATCAATGGGGTAGATGTTGTGTGACATTCTCAATGTCTGAGAGATTATCTCAGTGTTGGGGGAAGGCAAAACAGACATCAAGTTATTTGTGTACTTGCTCTGGTCTTTGATTTGTATGTCAAAGGAGTCAGTGACCTTGTGTTGTTGACTGCCCCAACAAAGAAACTGGACGCTAATTGCCTTCGGCACTGAAGTGAACTTGAGGACAAAATAGAATCAGATAATATAACAATAATGAAGTCAATAATTCGTTTTTAGTTTCAAACTTGGACAATGTAATTTATTCTAATTAATTCAATCGGTGATGCATTAAATTAGTTTTTTTCTTCTGAATCATAATTAAGCTTAATTGTCAGGAAATCAATCAATCATCATCATGCAGCAATGGCTACTGAAGCGTGGACCAAAAATTAAACAATGTGATTACAAACAAGAGGCTTGGATGTGTCAACCTCTCTGGACCAAGTCTGTGCATCACACCAGGACAAAATACTTTCTCCTATGGACTTTCATTTCATTTTTTTGTTTCATTTCTGAAAACATACATTTGTACCTGTCCGACTCCGCACTCAATGTTAGTTGTCAATCACTGTGACTCCATTAAAGGATTTAACAGGATAAGAAGTCACATATATAGGTGCAGTGAAATGTGGTGAAATGTGCTCGAAATGTGAAATGTGAAATTAAATTAAGTGAAATGTGGGCAGCAGATAGCCTAGCGGTTAGAATGTTGGGACAGTAACTGAAAGGTCTTGGGTTCGAATACCTGAGCCGACAAGGTGAAAAATCTGTCGATGTGCTCTTGAGCAAGGCACTTAACCCTAATTTGCTCCAGGGCTGCCGCACTACTATGGCTGACCTGTAAAACAACACATTAAATTATCCTGTAGTCCATCAAAAGGTCAATGATACACTAAGATCCATTCTGAGGGGCAATGGACTATTGGTCATGCAGGCAAAGATAGTAGGCCTACAGTCTAGTTTCCTCATCACAGGAGACTTTGCCTTATGAACATAAACTAGCCAGCTAGCTAAAGAACAATGTCTGCTCCTCTGCTTTGTCAAACAAATCAAAATGCAAAATTAGCTATTCTCATGTTATCTGTGCAGAGTACTCTCACTTATCAACAGATTAATTTGAGATTACACTGGCCACATTTATCTTTTTTGGATGACATTGTTTATAATTTAGCTAGCTATGCCTCACCACAATGTTCGCTAACTAACGTTAGCTAGCTAGTTAGCTAGCTTCTCACACTCAGCTAAACCATATATGATCTATACTCTTTGGCTAAACAAACTGGTTGACATCAATACATGTTCAATTCCTTTGTTGTTTCTAAAAATCTGTTTTTAATTGAGCTAGTGAAGTACTACAATAATACTTTGCTTACACTTCCTAACTGCCGCCACGCTGTTGTCCGCCATTATTTTGGAAAGTTGGATCATGTGATCCTCAGGAACCAGTTTTTCAAAATGTTCGTCAATCGGATAGGATTAAATGTTAGAACTGGGTTTTTCAGAACTGAGAAATGGGAGGATAGGGATTCTGATCAGGATCAAATGATGTTTTTGCGTTTTTCAAAGGTGAATAAGGATAGTTTTGATGCCGAAAAATCTGGATTATTTCTTTTAGTCATTTAGCAGACGCTCTTATCCAGAGCGACTTACATGAGCAATTAGGGTTAAGTGCCTTGCTTAAGGGCACATCAACAGATTTTTCACCTAGTCGGCTCGGGGATTAGAACCAGCGACCTTTCGGTTACTGGCACAACGCTCTTACCCACTAAGCTACCTGCCGCCCCGATTATCTTGATCCCACTGGAAGGGTGCATTCAGGATGGATTTTAGAAAGGTGAAAGGCTCTACAACCAAGACATTTCAATATAACTAATGTGACAAGGTTTTAAAAAATGTATCACATCTGCAAACCAAAGGTTCATTATATTAAATTGACTGCAGTATAGGTATGTGGTCAGTTGTTATATTGAGAAGTGTCAAATAAATGCACATGCTTACTTATACATGATATGCACGCTATTATTTTGAATATAGGTACCTTTATTCATGTAGTCATGTAGTTTACTCATCTCTGTTTCCCTGACAGTGTAGAAGTAGTACCATAACCTGTCCAATAGATGGCAAGGTGTAGGCCTGTTCAAAGCACTGAAAATCTGGATTCTGTGACCTTCATATTGTGGTATCTATATCAGAATGATTCTATCAGATTACTTTCTGAAAAATCATCTCAAAAACAGCCAGATGGATCTGATCCTGGATTGCAAAAAAGAGGATTACAGAATCTGGATCAGAAGTTTTGAAAAACTGGACCCTGGGGATCACCATCAGTGCAGGCATGGTGAAGATGCTCCTAGACGCTGACCTGAGGTCATTTTTGCATTTTCCCCAATGATGGTAAAGGTAAGGATTGGGGGGACGCCCATCCTAGATCTCTCCTAGATCTAGAAAAGATTGCAGTTTTAATACACATTTCCTGCAATTCAACACATTTTGCCATGATTTATGCCATGTTCATATGATACAGTGGGGGAAAAAGTATTTAGTCAGCCACCAATTGTGCAAGTTCTCACACTTAAAAAGATGAGAGAGGCCTGTAATTTTCATCATAGGTACACGTCAACTATGACAGACAAACTGAGAAAAAAAAATCCAGAAATTCACATTGTAGGATTTTTAATGAATTTATTTGCAAATTATGGTGGAAAATAAGTATTTGGTCACCTACAAACAAGCAAGATTTCTGGCTCTCACAGACCTGTAACTTCTTCTTTAAGAGGCTCCTCTGTCCTCCACTCGTTACCTGTATTAATGGCACCAGTTTGAACTTGTTATCAGTATAAAAGACACCTGTCCACAACCTCAAAAAGTCACACTCAAACTCCACTATGGCCAAGACCAAAGAGCTGTCAAAGGACACCAGAAACAAAATTGTAGACCTGCACCAGGCTGGGAAGACTGAATCTGCAATAGGTAAGCAGCTTGGTTTGAAGAAATCAACTGTGGGAGCAATTATTAGGAAATGGAAGACATACAAGACCACTGATAATCTCCCTCGATCTGGGGCTCCACGCAAGATCTCACCCCGTGGGGTCAAAATGATCACAAGAACGGTGAGCAAAAATCCCAGAACCACACGGGGGGACCTAGTGAATGACCTGCAGAGAGCTGGGACCAAAGTAACAAAGCCTACCATCAGTAACACACTACGCCGTCAGGGACTCAAATCCTGCAGTGCCAGACGTGTCCCCCTGCTTAAGCCAGTACATGTCCAGGCCCGTTTGAAGTTTGCTAGAGTGCATTTGGATGATCCAGAAGAGGATTGGGAGAATGTCATATGGTCAGATGAAACCAAAATATAACTTTTTGGTAAAAACTCAACTCGTCGTGTTTGGAGGACAAAGAATGCTGAGTTTCATCCAAAGAACACCATACCTACTGTGAAGCATGGGGGTGGAAACATCATGCTTTGGGGCTGTTTTTATGCAAAGGGACCAGGACGACTGATCCGTGTAAAGGAAAGAATGAATGGGGCCATGTATCGTGAGATTTTGAGTGAAAACCTCCTTCCATCAGCAAGGGCATTGAAGATGAAACGTGGCTGGGTCTTTCAGCATGACAATGATCCCAAACACACCGCCCGGGCAACAAAGGAGTGGCTTCGTAAGAAGCATTTCAAGGTCCTGGAGTGGCCTAGCCAGTCTCCAGATCTCAACCCCATAGAAAATCTTTGGAGGGAGTTGAAAGTCCGTGTTGCCCAGCGACAGCCCCAAAACATCACTGCTTTAGAGGAGATCTGCATGGAGGAATGGGCCAAAATACCGGCAACAGTGTGTGAAAACCTTGTGAAGACTTACAGAAAACGTTTGACCTGTGTCATTGCCAACAAAGGGTATATAATAAAGTATTGAGAAACTTTTGTTATTGACCAAATAATTATTTTCCACCATAATTTGCAAATAAATTCATTAAAAATCCTACAATGTGATTTTCTGGGGAAAAAATTCTCATTTTGTCTGTCATAGTTGACGTGTACCTATGATGAAAATTACAGGCCTCTCTCATCTTTTTAAGTGGGAGAACTTGCACAATTGGTGGCTGACTAAATACTTTTTCCCCCCACTGTATCTATAAGGTGAATGCACCAATTTGTAAGTCGCTCTGGATAAGAGCGTCTGCTAATGACGTAAATGTAAAATGTAAATATCTGAGTGAGAGTGACTAACAAAATCAATGTCTGGACACTATACGGTTCAAATATAGCACTGTGTCATAGGACGCATAAATTGTCATACCAAAATACCTTATAATGTAAAAGACAAATATCTTATAATCTTCCTTCTGGTGGACACTTTGGAAAAAATCAAACATACAATATCTTTATTCAGAAGGTCAAGAGTGATGCAAGTAAATTTGGTCCAAAAAAGCATACTTTATTCATAACAAATATCACAATGAAGTCATTATTCAAATTGATGGGGGTGCTATTTTAAAGCCACCGCGCCGCCGCTCCCCCACTGTTGTAAAACTTATTTTGGAAGCTATAGAAATGCATGTAATATCTATAATGTTTTAGCCACATTTATTCTATTACAGACACCTTAATGCATACTTTTAAATTGTATTATGTGAGCTAAACATAAAATAAAAAAATGAAAAAACAACATTAAATTGTTCTCCTTAAAGTACAATTTTTAGAAAGTACTAATGTTACTGTCCCCACTACAACATATATTTTTTAATACATACAATTTATGGCCGACCGGTAGCTTCAAAGCCTCTCCATGGCCAAAACATAGCATCTGCAATCCAGGGTTTATAAACTCAGCAAAAAAAGAAACATCCCTTTTTCAGGACCCTGTCTTTCAAAAATAATTTGTAAAAATCCAAATAACTTCACAGATCTTCATTGTAAAGGGTTTAAACACTGTTTCCCATGCTTGTTCAATGAACCATAAATAATTAATGAACATGCACCTGTGGAACGTAACAGCTTACAGACGGTAGGTAATTATGGTCACAGATATGAAAATTTAGGACACTAAAGAGGCCTTTCTACTGACTCTGAAAAACACCAAAATAATCTGGCAAATCTGGTGCAGTCCATGAGGAGGAGATGCACTGCAGTACTTAATGCAGCTGGTGGCCACACCAGATAATGACTGTTACTCTTTGTTCAGGGACACATTATTTCTGTTAGTCACATGTCTGTGGAACTTGTTCAGTTTATGTCTCAGTTGTTCAATCTTGTTATGTTCATACACATATTTACACATGTTAAGTTTTCTGAAAATAAATGCAGTTGACAGTGAGAGGATGTTTCTTTTTTTGTTGAGTTTATATGTCACTGGTAGCAACCTAGCAGTTCCAAAAGCCCTGGTCTGTCATAGAAAGCTTATGTAAAGTAAGATCGCCTGAATGGTAAAAAAAAATACGTCCATTTTGGGCTCTAAAATGCGTTTATTATGATCAAGTTCGATCCCCATTATTTTAAAGTTAATTCTACAAATCCAGATATTGAATTAAATAATGATCCATTCTGACTACAGCATTTCTCGTCACACAGGACCACGTGCTGACACAGACCAATCACGGGTCGGCAGGCTACAAGCAGGCTCCCTGTTGACTGGCTCGGGCAGGATGAAAACGACTACATTGACCATGAACCTTTGCTAGTTACGGCCACTTTCACTATGATCCGTGGCGTTGTTTTGGTGCGGTCTGAGAGGAAGAGGAAGAGAGAGGCCCAACTCGGCGGAAAATATGTCTCCCTCCAGCAGGTGGCGTTTTTTTGCCACCAAGCAAGGACTTTTTGTATGGAGGTCAATGAGAGAGTATTGAATTTGGTCAACAACAAAAAACGAATGGCTTATTTGCTATGTGAGCTTTATTTGATCTAATATAAGTTTCGTAATGCTTAAGTTGTTACTAGTGTATATTTTTAAATTTAGCAGACGCTCTTATCCAGAGCGATTTATAGTATTGAGTCCATATATTTTCATACTGCTCCCCCTTGGTAATCGAACACACAACCCAGGCATTGCAAGCACCAACTGAGCTACAGTGTACTGATATAAGTAAGACACGTGATATCCAGGCTACTTTTAGAAAAACACTTTATATCGGAGTTGTCTTGAGATGGCTATGCATATTCAAGAATGAGGCTAGGAGCACATAATCTCTCTCTGCATTGAATACAGGCGGTTGAGGTCAACAACCCTCATCAAATATTTAAAAATAGATTACAATAATGAGATGCATCCACCAATCCAAAGAAAGGATAGGCGGGAGCTAAACAGCCCGCCGTTCTGCTTTGTGGTTAGGGCGGAGAGACATGTATCGTACATGTATATGTTTATCCATCATCATTGGTGCCATTCAGCAATATGGCGCAATCGGGAGTTTTCCATAGGAATTGTGGATGACGTCAGCACTATCACTATCTACTGGTTTTATTGTCTATGGTTGTGCCGCGTTCAAAACAACTGTGAACTCGGAATAATACGAGGTCAAATCATGAAGTCAGTGATCTTCAGGTGGAATGTCGGAGCTCTAGAATCAGGGCCGAGTTCCCGAGTTGGAATTCCTAGTCAGATGACCATTCAAAACGATTTTTCCCAATCTGGAGCTCGTTTTTTCCGAGTTCCCAGTTGTTTTGAACGAATTTAAGTCAGAGTCGAATATTTCCAAGTTCCCAGTTGTTTTGAACAAGCATTATACCTCAGAATTAAAGTGTTTCTGGATACCTTTACCTGGGTTTTTCTTTGTGATGATAGCCAAAGGGTTTCACTGGGAATATATTTCAGCTAGTTTGATCTGGTTCTTGATACCATGTCTTGTTTTGACGTGTTTTGACTGATGTCACGTCTATGCTAATATGGCAAAAATTCGCTAGCTAACTAATGTTAACCAACAACTGTAACAATGTATTTGAGAGACAACAAGTGCTCATTGTGCAGCTTTATTTATGTTTTAAATAAGCATTGGGGACAAGATCGAGTTTACATGTTGTCAACAAACAAAGCCAACCCCGTCTGTTTTGCCCCATTGTTGCGCACGCGTCGGTTTTGTTGCTAAACTAACCAACCCATCTACACCAGCCGCATTCAACCAGACAGCAATCGGACATTTCCGAGTTTCCTAGTTTCTACCTGCACTTGAACGCGACATAACATTATGACCTACAAAGTGAAAGAACGTCAGCGAATCAAATTTCAGATACTTTAGCCACGCTTTGTTAAAAGCCAATAGAAATATCCCGCGGTGAATAGGAAACGCCCATCAATAGCATTTTGATTGATTTCCGGTGTCTGAGAGATTACTTAGCTAGCCAGCTACCCAAACAATTGCGGTGGACCTTTTTTTGTTTTGACCAAGTGTGATTGTAACAACGTCGTTAAAACGCACAGTTTGAAATTGTTCACATAAATGGGCGATTTTTGAACTGGTACTTGTCTGCATTTTCGGAATTCCCCTCCAGGGAAGGTAAGCTGGCAACTGGATAGTATCTTGCAGCTAATGTTAGCTAGCTAGTTAGCTTACAAGTTAGCAGAACTGGTTGGTTTGATACATTTGTGTTGTCAGTAATATTGTCATTAGTTTATCGAGTCGTAAAGTGTAACTTTCATTATGGGTAATATGCAATGCTAGATTACATCGCCTATCACTATGTGTGCTGGATTTGTTATTGCAAACCTGGCGTCCAGATGCATTAGTTATAGCTAACAAACTCCTGACTGTCTGAACGTATCTTGGTAACAGTCTACAGTAACTAGCTAGCTATATATAGCTAACTATGAGTTGAAAGTCATTTAGCAGAATTGGTTGTTGTTAGTATAGAAACACGTGAACCAACACGAATGCAATGTCAACCTTGCTAGTTTTCAAGCTAGTTGGCATAGTAGTTTGCTATGTAGAGATCTTAGCCAGCAAACGTTAGTTAATTAAGCTGTCAACAACTGCTGTAGCCAAATGCCCTTTGGTAATATACGAATAAAATAATGAATCTAGCTAGGGTAACACTCAACCTCCATGTATAACAACCATTATCACCAGTTCAAGTTTGTAATGTCAGGATTATTTCCTGGTGGGTTTAAAGTGCTTGGCCTGGCAGACTGTAAATTAGGCCTGTTTGACATCACCATGACATGAATGAGGCACATCTCTCTGAGCAGCAGCAGCAGCATGGTCAGCAGATCAGAGAGCCAGCAGCTGTCATTGAGGTCAGGTTGCCCCATTGTGTGTGTGTGTGCGCACGCTGAACAGAGGGCCTCATCAGCCATTTGTTGTCAATTCTATCCCCAGTGACGCCAGCGGATGGCACAGGCAACACTTGTCGTGGGACCGATATAGACGGACAAGTTGAACCTCCATGAGTAATGAACCTGAACCCATTCTGGAGCATGTCTACCAATACTGGTCGTAAGGTAAGGGAGCGCTCTTCCTCTTCTGCACCGAAAGCCAAGTTCTCTCAAGTTCACCCAACACACAACCGAGAAGGGAGACAAAAAAACAGGATCTTCAAAAGTTCCCAAAGAGACCCCCACACACTGAAAGTAAGCCTAGTGTGGTCTAAATGTCTCCCTAACATTTTCCTGCGAAGATGGCATGACTTCCTTGAAGCTTTGTCATTTTACTCCTGTTACCACCTGTCTTTAGTTTGAGAGAAATCTTGGAGGACCGGAATTGTGGCATTGGAATGTCTAACTTGGGGTGTGTGGTGTCCTCTAACACATTAGGTCTACTCATGTCTTTTCGATAACTCTTTGCCGGTGACACGTCTTTTCAATCAATTCCTGAAAGAGGGCTGTTTCAGTGTCGCCTTTTACTGCCTGGTGCTCTGTAGGGCTGTGACGATACCAGCATTGCAAAATGAAAACACGAAGCTAACACTTTGGTCCTTAAATAACCTGCTGTATGTAAAATATTGTGTGCTATAGCTTGGGGAAAATTATTTGACTAGATGACAACATAATGATTGTTTCCAACATTATGGCTGTTTTCCTAAAGAAGTTAAATCCGCTTCGTGTTTTGTTTCCTTGCCACTATACTAATGAGTATCGCGATACTGGTATCGTTCCACACCTAGTGCTCTGGAAGTTGCAGCTATAGTCAGACATGTGACTTGTCACAACACATGCATGGTTGTTGCAGGAGGAGCCTGTTGCTCCTGGGAAATCCACTTGAATGTAGGTGTTAAACTGTAGTTTGATGAGAGCAATGGTGAACTTCTCAAATGTGCAGTGCATTTGTTTTAGATTTGCTAATTGCTAGGATCTGGTTGGTTGAAAAGCTCTTGTGCTGTGCATCTGCTGTTTGTTATTGCCATTCAGTCTGTTACCTACCTCAACGACTACTGCGAGAAAGGGAGGCACCGACTTCCAGTTTAGCATTCAGGCGTCACATTGGAAAAGTAGCTCTGCCCATAGTAAATAGGTGTGAATACTCTCTGCCTTGTCAGATGACCGGTTCACTCATTGCTCTGTGCCTCCTAAAAACATTAATAATTCTACAATGTGTTTTGCTTTATCGCACTCGCTGTGCGCTACCTGAATTCTTTCCATAGTTGCGTTAGTCGCAGAGGGACAGGCCTTGAGGGTTTGTTGCTGATGCGTTCCTTAACTTACTGGCATCCCTCCTGCTGTGAACTAGCCCATTCTCCTCCCCTGTGCTTCCCACAAAGCTGTCATTGGCAGGATATGATGCGGCCTGTATTTAGGGATGCTCTCTGGGTGCTCTCTCGCCTCCCGTGGAATGAGGAAACTGATGCCAGACGAGACGATCTCTGAAACCTGAGGTCGTCACCTTATGCCTATCGCCCAGGGCTCTACGTGCTCCCACTGCTGTCTGTGTTGCCTTGTAGTTCGACAACAGAGGTAGCCTCTGTCTAGGCACATAGATGTAACTAACATAGACTTGCTTGAAATTGCATTGTCTACCTGTGTCTTGTGATTCCACAACATATGGTGAATAGATGTTTGACTCAGTGTTTTTAATCTAGGCATACTCCCCCCCCCCCCCCCCCCCTTTGGAATAATCAATGCTACCAGTTTGTACTTCCTAGACATGAGTTGTTAAATACCTTTTGTTCACTCTCTTCTGGTGAGCAGAGATCTGACGGTGAGGAACAGAGTGGACAGCAGAGTGGAGAGCAGCAGCAAAGAGCCAGTCCAGCCCGGCCTAGCTTTGGGAAGAAGCAGCTTCCCTCCATCCCTAAGAATGCAGTCCCCATCACCAAGCCTGCCTCTCCTGCCGCCACGGCCCAGTTGGCCAATGGCACACACGCCTCCTACGGTCCATTCTACCTGGAGTACTCACTGCTGGCTGAGTTGTAAGTACTGGCCACAGATCAGACTTTATTTTGGGTAGTGGATGTATTACATACACTGGCTCTGTCTGAATACCTTTAAAATGCACCCTCCCTCCTTTTATAGAGGTAATCACTTATCTGTATGCGACTGGATAAGTAAAGGTAAGATTTGTTTTCATCAATCCAAACATGTCAGATCATTGATCAGCCTACCTGGAAGGAAGCAAGAAGGCTGCATCTTCAATGTATTTGAACAGAGGCCACTATGTTATGTAGTCCATTTAGAGAAGCTGTTGACTAAAACACACTGTTAATTTCCATATCAATTTTCTGCTGCATTGATTTAATTCCATGTTACTCTTTGTGACCCACAGCACGCTAGTGATCAAGCAAAAACTGCCTGGAATCTATGTGCAGCCATCCTACAAATCAGCATTGAGTAAGAGCCTAATCTGTTCTCCTGTTTGTCTACATAATCTATACATAACCTATACAAAATGAAAACAAAGGGATCCTGAGATGTAATCTTTTTTTCCAGTGTGGTTCGGGGTCATTTTCATAAGACATGGCTTGTACCAGGATGGAGTCTTCAAGTTCACTGTGTATATTCCAGATAACTATCCTGATGGTGAATGTCCTGTGAGTACTTTAGTGGACCTGCTGTAACACTACGACACAGCTGTTTACACAAAATAAAGCCATTTATTTGGTACATTACAAAACTTAATTTGTTCAGCATCTCCTGCTTTTGTGCCAAAGGCTGAGACTGATTGGTTTAGTGACTATCATATGGTGGTACATTGAAATGCTGTGTTTAGGTATTTATGCAGTATTCTAACCAGTACTATGTTCTCTCCTGTACCACCATTTAGAGAGTGGTGTTTGATATCCCAGTCTTCCACCCGCTAGTGGACCCTGTTTCAGGAGAGCTTGATGTCAGGCGAGCCTTCACCAAGTGGAGGTCAGTACATGGCTTCTATGCCTAGATCATTCAATCCAAATGAATGAGGAAGATTTGGAAGTGGTGTTTGTCAGGTACATGTGGCTTGATATTTTTCCATTAGTGTAATGTCTGCTCCGCCATGTACTAGCCACTACCACACAACCTACACATCCCCATGATGGGCTAAATGCAGTTACTACCTTTTGATCTATGATAATGTTACAGTATCATGTTGTGATTCATATCTGTTCACTCAGGATGTTGTAGTGTGAAGTCCTGGTGGTAAATAGTGATTCAGTGCTGTCCCTGAGAGGTGTACTGTGTGGGGCTCTCTGTAGTGTGCCTTAGTTATAACTGGCATGCGTCACATGAAGGCCCAGTGTTTACTGTGACTGCTGTTCCAGCTCTGTTCCTCGTGGCCTGTTTGTTCAGCTGGACAGTGACACAGCCTTGAGCGGTTTACTCTTCTCTTAAACCTCAGTCTCTATCAGCTGGAGGTGGATTTATAGGGCCTCCGCTCAGCACTGTACCTTTTAATGAATGGGGATAGTTGTCCATGACATTCTCACTGGAAACCTGTCTGTCATTATGGTGTATATGGCTCACTGGTTGTGCATTACTGGTGTTTGAACAGTGTTACTGTTGGGCATTTCACTAGTCTGAGATGAACCTATGCCCCATGGATTGCCTTTGTGATATTTCTGGATTTACTGTAACTGTAGTTGTATTTGGTTTGCCATTATGTTGAGAGAATCATAATGTCTCCCCTCTCCCTGTGGACATGAAGGCGTAATCACAACCACATATGGCAGGTCTTGATGTACGCACGCACAGTGTTCTACAAGATCAACACCATGGAACCACTCAACCCAGAAGCTGCTGTTCTGTAAGTCTCAACCTGTTCCCTTTCTCCTCACACCCTTCTTCCTTCTCTTCCTCCTGTACAGGGTCACGCGTACGCATGTGGTCTGGGTCAGTTTATATAGGTGAACAAGCGTGCTCCTATTGTGTACCGTAAAACTTCAATTAATAGCGCAGACGTTTATTTGCTTCAATCACTGAACATAACTGGTACTTATTCGAGACGGGCTTCTATTTGAGCCAGGTGTGTATTTCCTTAATGCACACAGCTTATGCTCAATAAAATGTTGAAAAGACTACCACACTGTTAATTGTGACCAGTATAAACACAACAAATCCATCGCAGATCAGACTTGCAAAGACCAGGCTGTCGATCATACACCACTGATTTTGCGCTTCGGCACCATGGAGCGCTTGAATTTGACGTTTTATGTTTGGTGGTGCCATGGCGAGCAATGTTTTTAATGCACAACTGTGGGAATATCAGTTGTGTCCATGGTAACCTCGTAAAGAATTCATTTAGACCCATGTTAATTTGCTGAAATGTGTGGCGATGCCCGGCTATTAAAAGGGACAGGCGGCTATTTGAGACTCTCTGTTTAATTGAAGTGTTACGGTATTCTGTTATAAGTCAGTTTATTTTAATTCCCTGAGTTTATGACTTAGATTGTGGCCAGGTGGGGGTAATTATCACTCCACACTGTAGTGACTGGCAAATTGCTTGTATAATCACACTGTTTAAGGTACGACAAGGATGTTCAGTTGTTCAAAAGCAAGGTGGTAGAAAGCGTCAAACTATGCAACAGTCACCTCTTCGACCAGCCCAAGATGGACGATCCTTATGCAATAAGGTTGGTAGTAGGAAATGCTCCTCATTCCTGGAATTCCATTTATCATTCTCATAGCTCACGAACAGTCTGTACATTGTCTTTTTAAAAATTGATGTCAATAAGAAACCTTATGCAGCATATGAAAGGAGATGCAATAAATGGTTGTTGTGAACTTGGTTTCTCTTGTGTGTTTTTTGCTGCTTTTTCCAGTTTCTCTTCATGGAACCCAGCGGTCCACGACGAGGCGAAGGAACGGATGTTCACACATAAAGTTAGTTTTTCCTAAACCCCAGAAGTGTGCTTTTCAGAGTTATGTAAAAGGACACAAAGCTCTGAGTTGGGTTCCTGCTGAGCTCACTCTCCCAAAAGGGGCTTGTTTTACCTGAATGAGAGCCAGCAGGGCTATGATTGGTCAAGCTGTCTGAGCTGGCATTTGTTTCCATGGTGCTAGCTGACCAGTGTGGTAATGTGTCTCTTTTATTCTAGAGACGGCCTGAGGATCACCACAAGGGCCTGCAGGTGTCAGGACTGTCTTGGGTGAAGCCCGGATCCACACAGCCCTTCAGCAAAGACGACAATCCCCCACTGAGCTGAGCTGAACCTGTAGCCTGCAGTCCTGGTCAGCAGCCACTAGAGAAAGATGCAGAGCAGAATGCCACGCCACAGACTAGCTTCAGCAGCCGTTCAGTCGTGTGAATAGGAACTGACCCAGTTGAATGGACTTCATTTTACGTTGCAACACTTGCGCTCAGCTTTAAACGCATTATAGGCATCTTGTGCTCAAACAGCTATAGAACTAAAAATGTGTATCTTATGTAAGTAAATCAACAATGACAACTGGTTGTCTTAGTAACACAGGCTTCAATGCAATCAGAGCTTTTTCCCTTTATTTTCTCTGCTCTTTGCACATGCTTGGGTTTGGTCTAGACAGATAACCACTCAAAGCTGGTTGAAAGGCGAGAATAAAAATCTGCATTAATTATAGGTATACTGTATGGGTGGGCTATGGATTCATGACTGCTTGTTAAGGTGGGCTCAGGACAGTTATTGTTAATTATTGGGACTTGGAATGTTTTGAATGACTTCAGACTGAGGATGGACTCGAACCTTGAGTATTCTTTTATGTGATTTTTTTCTAAACCTATTTTACTGTCAAATTAGAGCAACACTACACTTTGGGTTGGGTGGGGTGGGGTGGGGTGGGGTGGGGGCAATTTACAATCTTTTGGATTGCAGTTTAGTATCTTTATTATTTCTCTTTACTGTGTAAACTATAGAGGTCAGATGGGTAATATATATTGCAGACTGCACAGCAGGCAAGTATGGTTTTAATGAATATGGTAAGTTCAATAATCACTTCTGTATCTTTACATTGCTTTTAATTCCTTTTGAATGTTCTATTTACTCTTAATGAGCTGATTAAAGGTTTGATGTGTAAATATAAAAAATGGCTGCTGTGGGAATGGCTGCCCTCAACAGACATTGTTGGGTACTTGGCACTATTTATATTGCTGTGAAATGAAGTAAACACATGCTGCGGTCTGGACTGTCGAATTTGGCGAAACAATGTGTGTGTGTTTCTCATTTTACCTTTCCTATGTGGAACCAAAACCTCAGTCATCAGTTTGTGCTGTAAAGGCAATGAGTTTTGAAAGCTTTTCTTTGAAAGGAAGTAAACTAAACCATGCATACCAATGACTGTATATTTGTGATGTAATTTACATGCATGTTGTGATTTAGTTAGCACTGTTTGCCATGGACTAGCTGTGGAGATATAATTAGCCTTTATTCATCACATAAGGGTGTGTGGGTCATGTGCTTTAAATGGTGGATGGGTTACTTATGTTGGCTGTATATACCAGGGGTATTCAACTCTTAAAGATGCTACATGGTCAATCCGTCATCTGCATTGGTCATGTAGCATTTATAGTGATACGCCTCTGCAGAAGTCAGGGAGGGCATTCATTCATTCTTGTGCTTCGTGGGGCAGAGCTGTTGTCAAGGAAGTGAGTTTTGTTTATACAGGACCTCCCGCCCCACCTACCGTCAACCAATCAAGCCAATGTGGAGCAGTATTGAGGCCTCCACATTGTTACAGAGCTCAATTTGGTGTTGCCAACTTTGTCGCTATATTTAGCGAGTATTCAGACCCCTCTAGCGACACGTTTTCAAAAAAGCGACTAGCGACAAATCTAGCGGCTTTTTCTGGTGTTATTGGAGACTGACGTGAAAGCACGTATCGTTCTTACTCTTCTCAACGAGCAGCGGGTGCTGCCGTCCCACCCCTGTCCCAAAGCACTCACAGGCGGCCCAGTCCTCGCGCAGCTTTTTACTCACTTTTTGTCTCTCCCACGACGCTATTCCTCTCCTACAGCGTCCATCACAATTACGTGCACATGGCCAAATACACAAATTAGGTGATGACGTCATTTAGCGACTTTTAGGACAGCCAATAGCTACTTTCCTTACTGAGGAGTTGGCAACACCTGCCTCTACGTGGCTCCGCAAATGCCTCACACCATCCATACCGTGCCGCCAACCATAATTTCAGATCATATCTTTGCTCTTAGTAAATTATCTAGCTAGATTAGTTGATAACCAGGGGTGAACAGAACAAGGACCAACAAGTTGAACACTAATGACGTTAGTGTTGAAAAATGAATTAACACGTTCGCAAAGACAGACAATTTATGCTTGATCTGTAAATCTACGGAAGCACGGTTCCCGCTCAGCCCAGTCAAAACTATTCGCTGCTCTGGCACCCCAATGGTGGAACAAGCTCCCCCACGACGCCAGGACAGCGGAGTCACTGACCACCTCCCGGAGACACTTGAAACCCTACCACTTTAAGGAATACCTGGAAAGTAATCCTTCTACCCCCCTCCCCCACCCCCCCATAAAAAAAAAAAGTGGTTGTCCCACTGGCTATCATAAATTGAATGCACCAACTTGTAAATCTCTCTGGATGAGAGCCTCTGCTAAATGACGTAAATGTAAATGTGGTCGGAAGGTCCGAATGTAGGGTGTGAAGCAATTGAGGGCCCTCCAGAGGCATGCAGAGGCCAAAAAGGTTGATGATTAACTTTCCCCAGTAATACTTTCAGAAATGAAGGCATGTGCTTTGATTTAACTTTCAGATTAATCAAAAGGAGCGCTTTGAAGTTGGGTGTATGTGTGAAAAATCTGGTTGGATCACAGAGTTTAGAAAACCATTTCACTATTTCTGGGCTCATGCTGTCATGCATAGACTTCTATGGTTCCACATCAAGACCATAGTGACTTGGTTTAGCAGTACCGTCACGAGCCACCGGGGGTCGCCACACACTGACGACAGGTTGCCAAGTTATTTTCCCACTATCTCGCCTGTCAGAGTCAACATTATTATCCGGGAGACTACAGGTTTGAGTAGTAAAAGTAAAACCTCCGCGGATTGGCTTCAGCCCTACCGCGGCCATCTTGTGTGTCATGCCTTTATAACAATTTTTGTCTAATATTTGTCATTTTATTTTACATTTGAGGAGTTATGGCACAAAATTGAATATGACATTTTGTCCATGTGGAATCGGCTCCAAATGTAATCTGAGATTATAAAAATTGAACGAATCCTCAACTGTCCAATCAGAGAGCAAGTAACTGATATGCAAATTGGTGTCATCATCGATTCGTCACGTCAGCAGCAGTAGAACCGCAATGGTCAACTAGTTAATAACTTCGCTCTTATAATTTTCAGTCAACGGATTTTGCTTCACTTCGGTAAGTAATGCAATAATTGTATCGTCATAAATAGAAAGTATTTGCTCCACACAGAGCTTTGAACTCTGGTAGCAAACTGTCATTCTAATGACTGAGAGACAGTGAAACTCAGCTGTGGTCACTAGCAGTGGGAATCCCGGTCTGAAAATCACCCAACTAGCTACAATATCAATGAAATGGCTCGCGGAACATTGTGAGTTATCCCATTTCCATAATCGTTTTTCAGAGTTCGAAATATTACACTCTTGTTGCTAAAGTTCTTGACGGCGTTTCGTTATGGAGGTCCTGAACTGACAGCGACCCGCTGTGATGGTAAGAGCCTCGAGCCAGCTCAGAATCGTTACCATGAATGTGAATGCAGAGGATAAAGTGATATCAGTCGGGAGTCTCAACGAAAACTAAACTCGGTCGGGTCCATCAACAACTGGTTTAACTGTCTGTGGTCAATCTATTGTAAAAGTCGCTTTGGATAAAAGCGTCTGCTAAATGGCATATTATTATTATTATTATTATTCTTAATGAATGACTGTCGACCCCCATCCACCTCCTCCCTCCTCTCCTACTCAGCAGAGGCGTCACGACACCACTGAAGTCGAGAGGAGAGGTGCTTGGAAGGAAAGACAAGTGGGGACACGTGTGCGATTCGAGTCTCGAGAAGAACAAATGATGTAAAAAATCCCTAAGGCTTTGCACCTGTCTTTCAGATTCAGAAAGTTAAGATTCAGCTAATTTCTCTAACTAGGTAGCTAGCTACCTGTTGGCACAGGGGAACACATCGAGTGTCAAGCAGCCTTTTACTAGGAGGTGCAGCAAGGCCATTGTGAAGATTCGATGCTCAGATAGCCACGAGCCATAGCTGCACTCAGAGGATGCTGAGGTTAGTGGCCATTACAGACAGGCTTCTTTCTATCATGGGTTCATTGTTGTTAGATTATCGCTGTGCCACATAAACCGGGTGTGGATAATTGAGGGATTCTAGAAGCTATTCTGAAGTAAAATTCCACAATGCAAAACGATACTTGTTAACCTTTCTTACTTCGTAATAATACCGCTATTCCTGGGATTATTCCTATTTAGCGACTCTACAAACTAGTATAATCAGCACCCAGCTGATTAAAGCCGATTGATGATTATCATGGATGTCCGTTGCACGTAGATGTAGATAGTTTGTGCAAATTATATTTTGATACCTGAATCCATGATGGAGTTGGATCTTCGACAGACGATGGGGTTGTGAGTTTGGACAGTTTAATGCTACATTGTTTCTGTCTCTATTTCTCTGTGGCAGCACTTGTTATCAGTATTTTTGTTGTTGAGGGTGCTTAGATAAGTCACCGGGACTCTGAAATTGACGACGCCTATTTATTTGTTGTGTATAGGGGGTTGAAGTGGCAGGTGTGGGTTGGCGATATCATGCTACTTGAGACAAAAAGGCATAGACTCCTGATAAACAAAGAAAGAAGCAAGCGTTTTGCAGAGGTAGCTAGCCCACTGGGCACATACTTAAATTCAACGTCTATTCCACGTTGGTTCAACGTAATTTCATTGCAATGACGTGTAAACAACGTTGATTCAACCAGTTTGTGACCAGTGGGAATCTAAATGTAAGCAGGAAGCGCAGCACAAACACGAATGCATTTATATTGCACTGACTATGATGGGACCTGTTGAATGTGCTCTGGAATTGCCCTTGATCCGTTTTCTTGGAGTGAAATTCATCTCCATTCTCAAATGATGCTTTTTTAACAAAGAAAGAGTTGATTCAGGTGGGTGTCTTTCGTTATTGGTGGGCCTGTTATTACACAATACTTTTAAGGGTAGAGCCTACATATAAACCAGCCAAACAAATAGTCTACATTCGATTTGGCTGTGAATTATGGTTTACATTTTAAGGTGGGTTTCACTGTAGCTAAAAAATGAACTCCAGAGTCTAACTAGAGCTTGTTTCACTGCAGATCTGGGTGCAACATCAACTTATAAAGACGTTCTAGAATGCATCAAGTCTCCAAGGGTAATGCTGAACATTAACCAAACAACTGATTGATAGACATTGGTTAAATTATTTGAATAACATTTCGTATATAGAGATAAATCAGATCCAGCCTGAACTGTGCAATGTAGTAGGGAGTTGTAGTTTCCAACAGGCCAATATTCTACATAGTTTAGCGCATCAAATGTGGTAATTAACTAAAATGTCCATAATCCATTGCACATCTACTAGTCCAGTCTGTGTTTCTTTCACGCCTGCTACAGAAGAGACAGAAGAATGCACGATCATGAGGTGATATAGAGAGAAGCTGTTGCTTCGTGCGTTATCTCTACCTGAAAATATGTCTTATTTACTTTGAAGAACTACAAAATAGTGATTTTGTCAGACAGCATAGGCAGCAGCTCTATAGAGATGAGATGATGACTTGGAATAAAATAATGAAGTCATCAAATAAAACAAATGTAATATACACAACAACTGAAATTTGTAAAGCAATGTGAATAAATGATGGTTAATAAGTGATAAGCAGTAATGGGCAGTCACTACCATCATGGGACAACATTGTAGAATAATAGTGAAGACATCAAAACTATGAAATAACACAAATGGAATCATGTAGTAACCAAAAAGTGTTAAACAAATCAAAATATATTTTATATTTGAGATTCTTCAAATAGCCACCCTTTGCCTTGATGACAGCTTTGCACACTCTTGGCTTTCTCTCAAAATACAATGTTTTGACATTGTCTTTTGTTTGGAGCGCTCCTGTCATTGTTGAGTAAGGACGCGTACCTGATTACTCAAATAAGTAGGCCTATAGGCTACCTGTCCTGCGCGCAAATGTAGGCATATTAATGTGTCCATTTAGAGATCTGATAGTATTTGTGATTGGCTTAACACACCACCACTAATAAGCTATAGAGCACCTCAAACAGCAAGCAAACAAAGTATGTTTTTACAGTGCCTCGCAAAAGTATTCATCCCCCTTGGCGTTTTTTCTATTTTGTTGCATAACAATCTGTCATTTCAATGGATTTTTATTTGGATTTCATGTAATGGACATACACAAAATAGTCCAAATTTGTGAAGTGAAATGAAAAAAATTACTTGTAAAAAAAATCCCCCCCCCCAAAAAACAGAAAAGTGGTGCATGCATATGTATTCACCCCCTTTGCTATGAAGCCCCAAAATAAGATCTGGTGCAACCAATTACCTTCAGAAGTCACACCATTAGTTAAATAAAGTCCACCTGTGTGCAATCTAAGTGTCACATGATCTGTCACATGATCTCAGTATATATACACCTGTTCTGAAAGGCCAAAGAGTCTGCAACACCACTAAGCAAGGGGCACCACCAAGCAAGCGGCACCACGAAGACCAAGGAGCTCTCCAAACAGGTAAGGGACAAAGTTTTGGAGAAGTACAGATCAGGGTTGGGTTATAAAAAAATATCAGAAACTTTGAACATCCCACGGAGCACCATTAAATCCATTATAAAAAAATTGAAAGAATATGGCACCACAACAAACCTGCCAAGAGAGGGCTGCCCACCAAAACTCACGGACCAGGCAAGGAGGGCATTAATCAGAGAGGCAACAAAGAGACCAAAGATAACCCTGAAGGAGCTGCAAAGCTCCACAGCAGAGATTGGAGTATCTGTCCATAGGACCACTTTAAGCCGTACACTCCACAGAGCTGGGCTTTACGGAAGAGTGGCCAGAAAAAAGCCATTGCTTAAAGAAAAAAATAAGCAAACATGTTTGGTGTTCACCAAAAGGCACGTGGGAGACTCCCCAAACATATGTAAGAAGGTACTCTGGTCAGATGAGACTAAAATTGATTTTTTTGGCCATCAAGGAAAACCATATGTCTGGCGCAAACCCAACACCTCTCATCACCCCGAGAACACCACCCCCACAGTGAAGCATGGTGGTGGCAGCATCATGCTTTGGGGATGTTTTTCATCGGCAGGGACTGGGAAACTGGTCAGAATTGAAGGAATGATGGATGGCGCTAAATACAGGGAAATTCTTGAAGGAAACCTGTTTCAGTCTTCCAGAGATTTAAGACTGGGACAGAGGTTCACCTTCCAGCAGGACAATGACCCTAAGCATACTGCTAAAGCAACACTTGAGTGGTTTAAGGGGAAACATTTAAATGTCTTGGAATGGCCTTGTCAAAGCCCAGACCTCAATCCAGTTGAGAATCTGAGGTCCTCTGTAGCTCAATTGGTAGAGCATGGCGCTTGTAACGCCAGGGTAGTGGGTTCGATCCCCGGGACCACACATACGTAAAAATGTATGCACACATGACTGTAAGTCGCTTTGGATAAAAGCGTCTGCTAAATGGCATATTATTATATTATTGTTATTATTGTATGACTTAAAGATTGCTGTATACCAGCGGAACCCATCCAACTTGAAGGAGCTGGAGCAGTTTTGCCTTGAAGAATGGGCAAAAATCCCTGTGGCTAGATGTGCCAATCTTATAGAGACATACCCCAAGAGACTTGCAACTGTAATTGCTGCAAAAGGTGGCTCTACAAAGTATTGACTTTGGGGGGGGTGAATAGTTATGCACGCTCATTTTCTTTTTTCTTTTTTTCTTATTTGTTATTTGTTTCACCCAAAAAGTTATTTTGCATCTTCAAAGTGGTAGGCATGTTGTGTAAATCAAATGATACAAACCCCACCTAAAAATCAATTTTAATTCTAGGTTGTAACGCAACAAAATAGGAAAAATGCCAAGGGGGATGAATACTTTCGCAATCCATTGAGATTGACAATAGTTCCTCAATGTATTTGAAAAATCTTTCCAGCTCTCTCCCTTTCGAAAACCACTCAGCGTGAAAGAGAAAAATGTCATGATCTGATCCAATGGAAATGTCATAAAATAGGCCTACCTGATTACTTCTTATCCCTTGCACAAATAGCCTAAAGCTTTGTCTGTTAGGAGCTCACTGGCAGGAAACTCTGAGGGCCCAGAATATTTCATACAATATTGCAAGTTTGCTAGCGTGAGCTTCTGGCTGGACCCAAGTTAATAGTTGATACAATGTTTCAGGTTCGTTGCAGACATGGATAGCCAATGTGATTTATAGGATATTTATTTTGATCAGGATATTTTCTACCTGCAGGCTGCAATGTTTTTATTTGTTGGTTTATAAGCTATTTTTACATAGTTGGCAATGGCAATAGAAGTTACTTTTTAGGTTTGTATCATTTTCATTAAGATCTGGATAGAATTTTGATTAACCACATGACAATGATTTTGACATACGAAGACGTTGTTATTATAAATGAAATTTAACTGTTACATGAAAATGTTCATATGAAAACCATAACTGGCATGCATATCGGTAGAAATTGTAAGATAAAATGGCATTTCACATCAGAAAGGTTACCGACTCCACGTGTAACCTATTACCGACAACTTCAGGAGAGTAACGGCAGAATCTGCGAAAGCCAATAGGAGCGGGAGGAGGATGGTCAGGTTAAGATTTTCTTCTTCTGATTATATTGATATCTGACTCCCTCTTGAGTCATTTGTGTCTTATTTAATCAAAATTGCGCTTAACGCATCAGACAAGCTCAATGCATATATAGTTGATTTTATTAAAACACATTGGCTAGATGTGGAAAAATACACATTTTAAAATTTCAACCAATCGATTGGTCGAAAGAACAGAAGACTTTCGATCGACCAAGCTATTATTTAGTCGGGGACAGCCCTAGTCTCAACCATAGACAACTTGTAACCGGTTGTATTGTACATCATATAGCTTAGGTTCTACAGTTCATCATTGGTCCCAACTAAAACAAGACGAAGAAACAGCAGCAGGAAAAACTCTATGCGGCTCAGATAAGCTACCTAGCCTACCTCTTAATACTCATTCAGACCGTTCAGCGGCCCGGGTAGGATTCTGGTCAGATGTTACCTCTAATTGAGTGATCAGATTTTCCTGTCTGTTTGGGAGAATTAGGCCTGGCCATTCTGCTCATTGTCAGTTACCATGGAGCCCTGCTAAGTGGCTGAGAGCAATGGGAGCTCTCTTATCACGCCTAGCCTGCCCTCAGCTGTAGGTCAGTGTTGCAAGAGAAGATAATACTCTCCTACTCCTGGGCTGGCTGCTAGTCACACGAGAACAGAGCTCTAGTATAGCCAGGAGCTGGGCATGGGATATGATCTGGCCCCTGCTATCTGGTGCTCCTGTTAAACATAGTTCCAACTGTTGTTATGGAATGGAGGTCCAGCACATCTATCATTTATGAAGATGAGTAAGGCTACATGAATGATTCACAGTAACCAGGTTAGGGTTAAGTCTCGATGCTTCCTGTATGAATCTTGTGTATTGTCTTGGTTGTGTGATTGTGTCATATTGCATACTGGGCCTTTGTAACAATGAGTAAAAACTGAGGTTTCATCATAGCCAGGGACAGCCCCACTACTCGGGTTGGGTGGTATCCAGATTTTCATATCATCATACCTCCTTCTCTCATCCCGGGATTTACGGTTTTACCATGGAGGCTGCTAGCTAAATATGCTAACAAGCACACATGGAAAAAAAATAATTGAAAAGACAGGCAGTCCAGCTATAAAGTTATACATACAGTGGCTTGCGAAAGTATTCACCCCCCTTGGCATTTTTCCTATTTTGTTGCCTTACAACCTGGAATTAAAATGTATTTTTGGGGGGGTTGTATCATTAGATTTACACAACATGCCTACCACTTTGAAGATGCAAAATATTTTTTCTTGTGAAACAAACAAGAAATAAGACAAAAATACAGAAAACTTGAGCGTGCAAAACTATTCACCCCCCCAAAGTCAATACTTTGTAGAGCCACCTTTTGCAGCAATTACAGCTGCAAGTCTCTTGGGGTATGTCTCTATAAGCTTGGCACATCTAGCCACTGGGATTTTTGCCCATTATTCAAGGCAAAACTGCTCCAGCTCCTTCAAGTTGGATGGGTTCTGCTGGTATATAGCAATCTTTAAGTCATACCACAGATTCTCAATTGGCTTGTGGTCTGGGCTTTAAATAGGCCATTCCAAGACATTTAAATGTTTCCCCTTAAACCACTCGAGTGTTGCTTTAGCAGTATGCTTAGGGTCATTGTCCTGCTGGAAGGTGAACCTCCGTCCCAGTCTCAAATCTCTGGAAGACTGAAACAGGTTTCCCTCAAGAATTTCCCTGTATTTAGCGCCATCCATCATTCCTTCAATTCTGACCAGTTTCTCAGTCCCTGCCGATGGAAAAACATCCCCACAGCATGATACTGCCACCACCATGCTTCACTGTGGGGATGGTGTTGTTGTGGTGATGAGGTTTGTGCCAGACATAGCGTTTTCTTTGATGGCCAAAAAGCTAAATTTTAGTCTAATCTGACCAAAGTACCTTCTTACATATGTTTGGGGAGTCTCCCACATGCCTTTTGGCGAACACCAAACATGTTTGCTTATTTTTTTCTTTAAGCAATGGCTTTTTTCTGGCCACTCTTCCGTAAAGCCCAGCTCTGTGGAGTGTACGGCTTAAAGTGGTCCTATGGACAGATTCTCCAATCTCCGCTGTGGAGCTTTGCAGCTCCTTCAGGCTTAACTTTGGTCTCTTTGTTTCCTCTCTGATTAATGCCCTCCTTGCCTGGTCCGTAAGTTTTGGTGGGCGGCCCTCTCTTGGCAGGTTTGTTGTGGTGTGGTGCCATATTCTTTCAATTTTTTAATAATGGATTGAATGGTGCTCCGTGGGATGTTCAAAGTGTCAGATCTTTTTTTACAACCCAACCCTGATCTGTACTTCTCCACAACTTTGTCCCTGACCTGTTTGGAGAGCTCCTTGGTCTTCGTGGTGCCGCTTGTTTGGTGGTGCCCCTTGCTTAGTGGTGTTGCAGACTCTGGGGCCTTTCAGAACAGGTGTATATATACTGAGATCATGTGACAGATCATGTGACACTTAGATTGCACACAGGTGGACTTTATTTAACTAATTATGTGACTTCTGAAGGTAATTGGTTGCACCAGATCTTATTTAGGGGCTTCATAGCAAAGGGGGTGAATACATATGTACGCACCACTTTTCCGTTATTTAATTTTTTGAATTTCTTGAAACAAGTTATTTTTTTTATTTCACTTCACCAATTTGGACTATTTTGTGTATGTCCATTACATGAAATCCAAATAAAACCCCATTGAAATTACAGGTTGTAATGCAACAAAATAGAAAAACGCCATGGGAGTTTGGACATTTCCAAGCGGATTTGAACGAGAGACATTGTGCAATAAACAGTACTGGCTCTGGAGCAGCATGTGTACACGCTGTGTCTGTGTGGAGTCTGGAGTCTCCGGGGCAACAGACCTGCCTGCTCTGCTTAGAGAAGAAGACAGGCCAAGAATGGAGAGGAGAAAAAAACACAAGGAAATCAGTGGCAGCTGTACAGATAACGCATCGAAAGGGCTTTTACTTCTCAAACACGGCAGAAAGCCAACACAATATGATGGATGCCCCGTCACCTTATTAATTCAGCCACTAACTTAGAAAACTAGCAAGTGTAACTTAGGGGTCACGTTAACGCAGAATTTGTCACCTTTCCAAGCAGGAAAATAAGGTAAAACGCATAAGAAATATATTGCTGCATTTTGTAAACGCAAATCTAAAATGCTCCGTAATTTCTGCTCGGCATCAGACAAATGTTGTGCTTCAGGTGCACTTCTCCACTCGGATGAGAATTCACTAAGGGCGTTCTATCAGCAGACAGTGTTCTGATGTAGGTACTTTTCTCGATGTAGCCAGCCTACTTTTCTCCAGATGAACTATGAGAAAAACATTAGGAAATGTAGCTGGCTACATTCTTCCTATGATAAACAGAAATATGATGGCCATGCATTGTTTTTGCAAAAGATACCTTGCTTTTTCATCGTAAGCTCATTCAGCCTACTTGTGTGGCTGGCAGCCAAATTGCGTTGCACTTCTGTTGTCATCTGATGAAAATTACGCTATTTTCTGCGGAACGTGTTGCAGTAATGTATTTTCTGTGAAGGTAAACTATAGTTGCACGCCCCTGATCACTCTATTGAAGCAGAAAAACACATGACTTTCAATATAAAACACGACCCCTGTCAATACACAGCTGGACTCACCTGCTCCCGCTTTGTGCCATTTACAAACCAACACGCGACTGGCTCAACTGTTCTGGGGAACTACGGTAAGCTTCATAATGTAAAATAAAGAACGCAAGTTGACTGTAGGTATTTACTTAAAAAGTAGCTACAAATATTAGAATATATAGAAAAACTTCAAAGAAATAGTTAACGGTATTGACGGTATTGAAAAACCATCCTGTGGCTATTTCCAAATACCCCGGTATACAGTATATACGGTATACCGCCCAAGCCTATCCATTACCCCACTTCACCTTAGCAGAGGTTCACGAGTTGTGGTTGAAGCAGTGGATCTCAGTTGTATGCCCCCCCTCTGTATCAGAAGACTTGTGAGAGCCATGAAGGCATGTCAAAGTGTTTGTTGTGAGGTGAGTGTGTGTAGTGAGTATGAGTCAGCAGATCTTGACTGACACGAGTGTTCCGTCATCTTCTATTGGTCATTGGTCTGTGGTTAGATGCATCCTGAGCCAACCTCCCTGGCTGTTGACACAAACAGCATCAGATGTCTATCTGTCTGTCTGCACCTTCCTCCCACACATTCAGGAGCTACTAGCAGACAGACGGCTCAGTAGATAGCAGGCACAGCACAGCCACAGGGCTGAGGCTGAGCAGATCAGAGGGCTTTGAACCGAGGAAGACTAGAGGCACCTGGCTGCTGGTCTGTCTGGCAGTTGGTTCAGTTTAGATCAGATCAGATGTGTTACCACACAACTACCCCCTGCCAACCAGAGAGAATTGACGGTGCCAAATTTATCCCAGGCCTGTCTGACCTAGCCATTACCTGGCTATTTGGCAGCCGCTGTTTTCACTGATGTTGTTTACGTGGCTGAGAGCATCTATTATGGTAATAAATTGCTTATTGTAGTGTATATGAGGTAGAGGTGTATGAGATCTTGAAAACAACTAGAAGTGTATTGATTTGAAAAACACAGGATGAACTTCAAAAAGAGGCAGGCTAAATTGCTTAAAATCTATTTGACAACTGAAAATCTCTTTATTGTGCAGCCCACACACAGCTCAGTATAAACGAGACATGTTTTAAAGATGCATGTTTTTCTTCTCTCTGTTAAATCTGACTTGAGGTTTTGTCTTGGTTTTTCTCTACAGAGCCTGTCTGTGATGGACCTACTGTAGCTCAGTAACACGTGACGCTCCTCAGCACCAGCTTGAACCCAGCAGAGGTCCAACGTGTGGGACTGGTCTCCGGAAGATTGACCCTGGCCCCTGGCCCATGACAGATCCCATCATGGACTTCTTTGACGACCCCAACCTGTTTGTGGAAGGGCTGGACGGGCTGGCTGAGGGCTTCCCTCCTGGACCCTCGCTGGTGGATGAGCTCAACCTCAGCGCAGGCTTCGAGCCCCTACAGGTGGAGCCGATGGTGGCAGGGAAACACCCCGGGATGATACCCACCTCCATGCCCTCCTCCACCCAACAGAGCATGGGTTATGGGCAGCAGATGGGGCACTTTCCGGGCATGAAGGCTCAGAACTCCATGGGACAGCCCTTCGCTGGGTCTGAGGGCGTGGGTGGAGGAGGTGGAGGGATAGTAGCAGCACAGCATGCCCAGTTCCATGGATGCTCAATGGGTCAGGCACCCCAAACCAATGGGTTGTTTTCCATCAGCAGCCCCATGTGGGGCAACCAGGACCAGAACGGGAACCTCTACCACTCAGTGCCCCAGCAACAACAACAACTACATCAACAACAGCAGCAACTCCACAACCAACAGCATCACCTCCGACAGCAACAGCCACAGCAGCAGCAGCTCCACCCCTGTCAACAACAACTTCAGCAACAACAAGTGCAGCAGTTACAGCAGCAACACCAGCTATTGAACCAGCGGCAGCAGCAGCACCCTCATCAACAGGTAGTGAACCCCCAGTCTCTTCCCCAGCAGCACCACAGCTTCCCCTTCCACCAGGCCAACCAACAGCCAGCTCCCCACATCCAGCAGCTTACCATCGGGGGGACCCAATTCCACTCCAGGGCTGTGCCTAACTCAGGGGTTCTGGCCAAATCTTATGTGGAAACCCCCAATGCCTCGCTGGCTGGAGCTCCACCACAGCAGGGTGGCTACCAGCTGGTGCAGGGGGCTCAGGGGGCATTCCCTGGGGTAGGGCCAGAGAACTCTAGCATGTCCTTCTCCATGCAGACCTCCTCCCCCATAGCTCACACCCTGTCCTCCTGCTCAGTGAACTCCACCACCACCTACCCTCCCTCCCAGTACTCCTTCCCTGGCCAGGGACAGCCTGACATCTCCAGCCTGAGCCAGCCTCTCTCTTCAGCCCCATTGTCCATGACCCCCACCACCACTCCCCTGCCCTCCTCAGTGCCTGAACTCTCTCTCTCAGGAGCTGGATGTGCATTTACGTCTGCTCCAGGGATGACTCAGCATAACCAGCAGCCCGAGCAGGTCCCAGTCAGCCAGGCTGAGGACGAATGTCCCTTCCGGGCTCTGCGCTGCTCCAGGCAGACCCAGGGGAACTACGACTCGTCTGAGATGTTTGGGCAGGCCATGAGCTGCTACCCCAGTGCAGCCAGCCAGCTTGTCCCAGACCAGCACCAGCCCCAGAACTGTGGGTCTAACCTGGAAGTTACTAGACCTCCGGCCAGCACCACTACCACTAACGGCTACGCGTCTCTAGAGGATAGCCTGGCAGGGTTGCAAGGGGAGGTGGAGGCCCAAGGAGGGGGCTTTGAGGGCCTGGAGGCTCCGGACCTGCTGGCTGATGAGCTGCTTCCCCAGCTGGAGGCTGCCCTCAGTCAGCACAACCACCATGACTCCAACTGTTCCTGGACCAATGGTGGGGATGGAGAGAGGAATGGAAAAGGAGAGGAAGAAGAAGAGATGAAGGAGGAAGACAGGAACTACATATCCATGGACTACGAGATAAAGGTAAGCCCACTGGGCCATTAACACTTGCTTTCAGTCGGAGTCTGGCTAGGCTGACATATGCTGACAGACTCAGAAAGGATGATTTGGATGAAGTACCTAGTTATCCAGATTCCGCAGAGTTCCCCTTCATTCATCTATTTAAAGATGCAGTATGCAGAAATAGCTCTGCCATTTCCTGGTTGCTACAATTCTAATAGTTCGCCTAATTTCAGTTTATGTGACAAAACAAGCAAGTATAGTGTAGAGAGTCATTGTACCATCTAAACCACCCAAAATATTGTATTTTCACCTGTTGGAAGCTGGTGTACAAAACCGAAAGTAAAAGACGCAAAAAATAAATTTTAGAACAGGAAGCATCCACATAGAACAGATTTACCACTTCTTAGACTTGCTTTCAATGAGAATGACAGATCTATGTCACATTTCTATGTGCATTTGGTCGGGTCGTTCAAAAAGTTATATATTGCAGCTTTAATGTATTACTACAGGGGAAGAAATACACATTGCGTATGTATAGAATTGTCGTGGTTGTTGGCTCTAATAGTTGCCCTTCCACTGGGATTGGTGAAGCGAATTTCATTCCCATTTAAATCTATATCTGCATCTTATCCAGGTTGTTTTATCTATTCAGTTTGGTTGATTTGTTGGAAATTAATTGAAGGAATTGACAGTGAGACATGTATTTGTGTCAGCTACGTTAATGGATAAATCTCTTGCACTGACATAGAGACTTGCCATGCTTTCACTCCTCTCAGCAGCCAGACGCCAGCCAGCCACCCACCCATGTAATATTTAACTAGCCCTGGAAGCGCATGAGCATATTTGGTGCACCTGCAATCAGGGGGAGGTGGAGGAAGGGAGGGAGGGAGGGAGTGAGGGAGGGGAAGGAGGCTCAGCCCTCCTTTAAATGATAATAATACAGCCTAGTGTAGCTATCCTCCCAATATTGTGTCCCAAATGGCACCCTTTTCCCTATATTTGACCAGAGCCCTGGTCAAAAGTAGTGCACTAAATAGAGAATAGGGTGCAATTTGGGACACATACAGACATCAGGTAACTACAGTAGCCTAGCTGTATCCCAGGGCCTCATTAAGAGTGGCAGCAGTGTCTCCAGGACTTACAGTAACTAAGCGTACTCAAGACTATAGATGTGGGTCAGGGCAGGCGGGAGGCTAGAGACACTGCCTGACTGTCTGTCTTGCTGCTGCACACTGCACTCACTACATGGCTAGATAGAGTGTAGAGTGTGGGGGTGGTTGCTGTTGTGGTTTTCTCTGTGTGTGTTTGTCTTTGAGAGAGAGAGAGTGGAGGGGGAGGGTGAGAGCGAGAGAGGATAGAGACGGACAGAGGGAGTGAGTGAGTGAGGGAGAGCTTGTGAAGGAGGGAGAGAGGGAGAGAAGGAGGGAGGGAGGCTAGAGACAGACACTGAGAGAGAGAGGTAGAGAGTGCATTAGTGTGCTGCTCTGGCTCTGACAGGCACAAGGCGGATCCTGGAGCAGAGCTGGCCAGTAGCATAGCGGCATCCATCCACACGCCTCTCTGAGCCTGGCCCCTCAGTGACGCAGACAGCCATGCAAAGAGGAGCATCAGCAGCAGCCTGTACTGTCAGACCTGGGTTCAAATACTATTTGATATTATATAAAATACTTAAGCTGTGCTTGATTAATGGAACCAATAGAATTGTCCCAAAACTATTAACCCCACACATCTGGAACTCCAGGCAGGCTAGAGCGAAGGCTCAAAGTATTTGAAAGATTTCAAATAGTGTTTGAACCCACATCTGATCAGCAGCAGCACAGTGTGTCTGTTCCCATCCATGGCTCTAGTGCTGGCACATGCAGCTCAGCATTCATCAGTACTATCTCTGACTGGCTCTGTAGACACACACACACACACACACACACACACACACACACACACACACACACACACACACACACACACACACACACACACACACACAGGTACTCTCTGGTGAGTGGTGACATGATAGCTATGTCTCTCTCAACTCTACCACTTAGACTAACAGGTAGGCTGAAATACTCAAGCACAGACGGGTGTTTTGACCCAGTAGCCAATTTGTCCCTCCGCAGACGTTCCTAATTGAAATGGGACATGGAACCTCAGCGAACGGGCCCAGCCTCTCTTCAGTCTGTGTCAACATCCACCCTTATGTTGATGCTTATGGGCAGACTGCTCTATTCATGTCCACTGGTGTGTGAAGAGCCAACAGATAGTGTGTTTGCTGAACAGGCAGGGCATCAGGGGATAGAGCGGTGCCCACCCCACTGTCCTAGTCTCACTCCCTGTCTCTGGCCCTGTCTCACTCCCTGGTCCAGTGTCTGGCCCTGTCTCACCCCATGGCCCTGTGTCTGTCCAGTGCTTCATTTGTGCTATTTGGCCGGATCCGGTACCTCTCATGGCATGAAAAATAATGTTCACTTTTTGAAATGTAAACATTTTAATATAAGCGATCAAAGTTAATTTGAGTTGTCTCTTCGTTAGTTATCCTAACCCCCCCCCCTACAATATGTGTCTCCACACACCTAGGCCTAGGCTATTGATGGATTCGAGACAAGGTCGTTTTTATTGATCTCAGTTTGTCAGTGTCAAAGTAGCCTGTCATTTCAATCATTTGTGCTGTATTTTGGTGCTTTCGTGACAACTGGGAACTCAGGAAAAAAACGAGGTCGAATCATGACGTCAGTGATCTTCAGTTCAGAAAGTCGGAGCTCTAGAAAGAGGCCTGAGTTCCCGACTTGGAATTCAGAGTTGGTTGACCGTTCAGAACAAATGTTCCCAGTCTGAGCTAGTTTTTTCCCCGAGTTCCCAGTTGTCTTGATCGCACTGAAGTCGGAAGTTGGAGATTTCCCAGTTCCGAGTTCCCATGTTTTGACCACGGCATTAAAAAAGATTATGCTAAAGTCTCCAGTCATGTAAAATGATGTAGAATTGCATGAAATGTGTTTATAAAAGGCCACATTCTTCCCAGACCCTAGGCCCCTAAGAATGTTCTCCATGTATGCAACATCTTCTGTAAGTGCCTCTACTCTACTTCTCTATGCCACTACGCAAATGCATGCAATGCTTCACTATACATATGTTTTTTTTTTTTTTTTTTTTTAGCTCCCTAGGTCACATTTTGCTCCGGCACCTCCCGATTTACAAATGAAGCACTGTGTCTGTCCCTAGTCTGCACTGCATGTGGCTGATTAGGATTTCCGTCTGTCTTTAACAATGGAGAGTAGGATGGATTCTGTCCTGTTCTTGAGGCCCAGCCATGATCAATGCTGCTTTGGTCCTCTTGCCGAGATAGCAAGCAAATGTTTTGCCATGCACATTATCACTACTAATGGATCATATTTTTTTGACCCCAGTACTATAAAGTAGGGCTGGGCGATATAGCAAAAATATCATATCCCAATATTTTTCTCATTTTTGACGGTATTTGAGGTTTTTGAATAATATTAAAAGTTCTAAATATGCTTTATGAGTAGTGCATGACCCTAGGGTGGAAAAACATACATTCTAAGTGTTTGTAATGGGGCTTTGTCCATTGTCCTGATTGTTTTATACTGTTCAATGAAATTTCAACCAAAAGTTGGCATATAGTGGGCACTTTGAATACAGTGTTGTTTGACATGACAACAAATGAAAAAGCCAGGGAGGGGTTATTGTGACAGGGTAGGAACCAAAGTGTTGGTCAAATGTTTCCTAGTGGACCCTAATTAATGTTACATAAAATGTTTTCTCTAACTGTAGCTTTGATGTAGCTAAAATATTCATGCTTCACCAATTTCTCTATGATTTAGAATATACCGTTGCACAAACAACCTGCTGATATAGGCCTACACCAGCACTGGTATCAGGCTGTATTAGCTAGCTAGCTAGCTACCTTTGCTCTGACTAAGTACATTTAGCTGGCTAGCTAGCCAACTATCTAGCAATTAGCATTAGTGGCTAACACAAATTATTTTAACCACAACTTGCTAAGAAAAGACAAACTAGCTGTTTGCAGACAGTAAGATAGATGCAGACTGTTTTTGCGAGTGGTTGTTGTGACTCGTGGTAGCGCAAAAACTGTTCTCCTTTAGTGACAGTGGGCGGGGCTTGGTGTGTGTGGAAGGAGAGAGGGAGAGAGACGACTCAAGTAGCAAACGAAGTAAACTATAAAAAATGACATTACACGCGGCGGAGTGGCGTAACACATTTAACAAACCAAACATTGAAATATCGCTTTACAAGGTAAAGTAAAAACCCAAACCGGTCTGTGCAGCAATACCGGTATATAGTAAAATATGCTATACCACCCAGCCCTAGTCTCCAGCCAGTTGTAGGCCTAGTCCTCAGGAGCTAGTGCTTGGCTGTGACATGTGCTGGTTCTGTTCACTGTTAGTGTCACACAGACTGACTTCTAGACAGAGGGCCTTTGTTCCCAGTCATTGTGAAGACAGCAGTATGATAAAGGGTGAAGGAGCAGAGTATGAAAGGGCCTGGTTGGATAGGGTCATACCAAGGCAATTTGAATTAGACTTCACTTGGTCTGTTCGAAGAAGTCCTCAGTGGGCCTAAGTGCAATCGGAAAGTACTCAGACCCCTTGACTTTTTCCACATTTTGTTACGTTACAGCCTTATTCTAAAACGGATTAAATAGTTTTCCCCCCTCGTCAATCTACACACAATACCCCATAATGACAAAGCAAAAACAGGTCGAGATTTTTTCAAATGTATAAAAAAAAAAAAACGGAAATATCACATTTACATAAGTATTTAGACTATTTACTCAGTACTTTGTTGAAGCACCTTTGGCAGCGATTACAGCCTTGAGCCTTCTTGGGTATGACGTTACAAGCTTGGCGCACCTGTATTTGGGGAATTTCTCCCATTCTTCTCTGCAGATCCTCCCAAGCTCTGTCAGGTTGGATAGGGAGCGTCGCTGCACAGCTATTTTCAGGTCTCTCCAGAGATGCAAGTCCAGGCTCTGGCTGGGCCACTCAAGGACATTCAGAGACTTGTCCCGAAGCCACTCTTGCGTTTTCTTGGCTGTGTGCTTAGGATCGTTGTCCAGTTGCAAGGTGAACCTTCGCCCCAGTCTGAGGTCCTGAGCGCTTTGGATCAGGTTTTCATTAAGGATCTCTCTGTACTTTGCTCCGTTCATCTTTCCCTCGATCCTGACTAGTCTCCCAGTCCCTGCTGCTGAAAAACATCCCCACAGCATGATGCTGCCACCACCATGCCTGGTTTCCTCCAGGCATTCAGGCCAAGAATTCAATCTGGGTTTCATCAGACCAGAGAATCTTGTTTCTGGAGCTCTGTCAGAGTGACCATCGGGTTCTTGGTCACCTCCCTGACCTGGCCCTTCTCCCCCGATTGCTCAGTTTGGCCGGGCGACCAGCTCTAGGAAGAGTCTTGGTGGTTCCAAACTTCTTCCATTTAAGAATGATGGAGGCCACTGTGTTCTTGTGGACCTTCAATGCAGCAGACATTTTTTGGTACCCTTCCCCAGATCTGTGCCTCGACACAATCCTGTGTCGGAGGTCTACGGACAATTCCATCGACCTCATGGCTTGGTTTTTGCTCTGACATGCACTGTCAACTGTGGGACCTTATATAGACAGGTGTGTGCCTTTCCAAATCATGTCCAATCAATTTAATTTACCACAAGTGGACTCCAATCAAGTTGTAGAAACATCTCAAGGATGATCAATCGAAACAGGATGCACCTAAGCTCATTTTCGAGTCTCATAGCAAAGGGTCTGAATACTTATGTAAATAAGGTATTTCTGATTTTTTTAATGGTTATCAATGGGACAGGCACAGTACCATTTAGGGTAGTAATAACCTGATTCAGTCAAATAAATGAAAACAGGTGATGTTTTATTTTTCTAAATAGAGACAATCGTGAAAAACTAATCTTCCATTTTATAGACCAGGGTTTTGGTTTTTGCCCTAGCACTACACAGCTGATTCAAATAACCAACTCCTCATCAAGCTTTGACTATTTGAATCAGCTGTGTAGTGCTAGGGCAAAAACTAAACCGTGCACCCAGGGGGGGCCCCAGGACCGAGTTTGGGAAACCCTTTTATAGACAACAACTAGGCTACTAGATGTAGTTGGCAGAGAACCATCTCACCATGGGTTGTGCATTCCCTTATCTGTCCTCACACATGATTCAGTCCACGACTCTAACTTACTGCATGACAGCCCCATTACAAACAAATAGCCTTATGGTGTGGTGGTCTAGGCAGTAGGCACACCCTGGTGGTTGAATAGCTTATGATGTGCTGCTGTGCTGTACAGCAGGTGCCTCCTGTCTGACTCAGTGCATCAGTGGTTTAGGTTTATTCTTTGACACCCCCTCCTCTCTCTCCCCTCACCCCCTCCTCTGGCCTCTGGGGGCGTTGAGACTAAAGTGAGGGGGGGTCAGGGGGACCATGTATGTGAGGCCCACGGCCGAGGGTGTCTGTGGCTGTGGGCCCCCACTGAATTGCTGTCTTTGTTGCTTCCTGACCTTCCTGGGTGAGGTTTATGTAACTCCCAGCCAGGCAGCAAGTGCTGCAGCCAGCCAGCCCTGAAACCTGACACCATGTCACTGCTCTGCTCTCTGGAGGGGGAGGGGCCCCTGCCGCTGGGAAACCTGCCCTCCATGGGTCTGAGAGAGGATTGGCTGTTTCTCTGGCTGCGGTTGGCTCTCTCTCTCTCTGGTCTGTAGGTCTATCAGTCTCTCTTTCTCTCTCTCTCTCTCTCTCTCTCTCTCTCTCTCTCTCTCTCTCTCTCTCTCTCTCTCTCTCTCTCTCTTTATGACTGCCTCTCTCTGTTCTACCAGTCATCCGGCCTTATCTGCCTGCTGGTAGTGGAGGCCTGCCAGGAGTGGGCGGGATCTAGTGGGGGTCAAAGGTGAACAGGAAGTCAGCTCTATATAAAGCAGGGGCGGTCTTGGCTGTGGACGGAAGGGGCGGGCTGTGGGGGGACACTAGAGGAGGAAATGGGTGGATAGTTAGTAGAGGGAGGGTTGAGAGAGTTGTACTTGGATTTAGCCTAGAATGTGAGGAGCATGTGGGAACCCTGCCAGACCCAAACTGCACAGTAGGTCTGAATAAAAACCCATTCTCTTTTATTCTGCTTTTTTTCTCTCTCCCTCCGTTCACTGGGGATTAAATAGCTTTGACTTTGTTGGCTGGCTAGGGGTTTGGAGAGGAGCGTGCGATAGCCAGCGGGTTCAGTGCTAACATGGGGTTTTGTGTGAGAGGAATGTGAGGGCTTTGGTCGGTGGTGACACAACCCAACGTGACCTCCTCCTTGAGCAGCTGTCAGGTTAACCTTTCACTGGCTGACAGGACTGAACTCGGCTCAACCACCAGGCAGCCTGCTGAACGCTAGCCTGCTAAGCCTAGTCTGTCTCTGGGGAGAGAGTGGAGAACAGGGAATCTAATGACACTTTCAGTGGCTCTCATTCAGTTAGACTTAGCTTAGCACTAAATAGGGAACCTAGCACTAAATAGGGGAATCGGGGAAAGGCATTTGGACTTTTAGCCAGCAGATCCGACCCACTTGCTTACAGCTGCACTAGGGTCGGACAGCATGACTGTGTAGATCAAGACACCATGGAGCTAGTGCGATATGGCTCGGAAAACCTACCTCAATATAGGGATGAGAAATGCATTGCACTCCAAATTGACCCATTATCCCAACTGTTACACCGGGAAGATTGAACGACTGCTAGTTTTTCTGGAAAGCTACCTTTTTCGTCCCCATGCTAGGTAGCAGAAGCCACATCAGCCATTTTGAAATGGCACTAGAATGTAAGTTGAACATCAAAGGATAGTCAGCCAATCAGGCTCCGTGCGGACTATGTCGTCACGCTGTGGAAATGGCTTCGTATATTTTGCTGCATTCAAAAACACTGGAAACTCTGAAATGTTCGACTTCAGTGCGTTCAAGACAACTGGGAACTCTGAAAAAAATGGGAACTGAATATGAAAAATCGTTTTGAATGGTCATCCAACTCGGAATTCCAAGTCAGAAATCAGGCATCGTTCTAGAGCTCCGGCCTGAAGATCACTGACATCGTGATTTGACCTAGTTTTTTTCAGAATTCCAAGTTGTCTTGAAAGGACCATAGATCAAACTCTACCAAAACTATGGATGCTTGTCTGAAGTACAATAATTAATTGGTAATCCATTGTCATTGTTGTCAACGGTGCATTAACAAAGGCAATAAACAGCCACGCACTAGAAGGTTGTTGTTTTTGTCTTTCAATAGTTTATTTATTTGTTAAAATTTTTTTGTACCTTTGTTAATGAACATTGACATTACCAATTATCAATTAATTATTACCAATTAATTATTACAATGGATTACTAATTAATTATTGTACTTCAGACTAACAGCCCCACATGTGACTTTTATTTTGACATTTCCACAGCGCGACGACGTAGGCTGACTATCCTTTGTTGTTCAACGCACGTCGCTTCTGCTACCTAGCATGAGGACGAAAAGGGCAGCTTTCCGGAAAAGATGACAGTTGGTTGGTGTGTTTGTTACTGTGTGTGTGTGTGTGAGGCACAGCGGTCTAAGGCACTGCATGTCAGTGCTAGAGGCGTCACTACAGACCCTGGTTTGATTCCAGGCTGTGTCACAATCCGGCCGTGATTGGGAGTCCCATAGGGCGGCGCACAATTGGCTCAGCGTCGTCCGGGTAGGCTGTCATTGTAAATAAGTTAAATAAATAAAAATAGTCAGTTAGTGATTTTTCACAGAGGAGTCCCAAAGCGATCAGACAGGTTTGGCAGGTAGCTGCAGGTTCCTAGCCGGGAAGGTTCACTGGTTTCCATGGCGCTGAGTCAAGGGTTTGTTTACACAGAGAAACACTTTATTTCACAACATTACACTGACTCTGTGGAAAGGGACAAAATGTAGGCTAACATTGTCTTCTGTCTGCCTTGGATAAAGTTCAGTTTTATACCTCTAGTCTACAACACATGCAGTTGGCCTACTGTCACTAACCATGCACACTATGACTCATGTTTACAGAGACTACTGCTGCCATTAAGTTAATGTTTTAACATGTCAAAGTACAAAATGGAGGGTTGCTCTTTACTCTCAGAATGTTGTAGGCATACGTCCTGCTTGGATGACTGAGGTGAATATGTTGGAAGAATCCGGTGAATTCCTTCCTATATAACTCAATCCTCTGCTGCTCAGTGCAACTACTAGGCTACAGGTTTCAATGTTTTCACTGGCCTATTGGTCTGTGGCATTTGGCCTTCATATAAATTAAATCAATCTCTGTGGAATGTTGAATCACATGGTTGCTTTCACTATACTGCCACAAAGCTGCTGTTATTCTGTCTGCCATCACCTCAAGACTGTCCTGTCTGCTGAGTTGTCAGTATGAAATGCTTAGTATTGTGGTGTGGATCATTCATTTGATTTATAAATACTTTGTTGACATTCCTGCTCAGAAGTCTGTCTGTTGTCCTCAGTTGAATGTGTGTGGCTGTCCCCTTGGCCCTGCCCTCTTGTGATCCTATCATTTGGTCTCACCACCATCATAGTTCTGGATTAGTCCATAGTTGGGCGATTCCACACCAGCATAGGCAGAACCCTTTTAGGCCCTTTTTATACCTATCCATGTGTCCTGTAAGACCCTATGATCCTTGAACTGTACATGATACAGACAACCTCTTGGTGTCATTATACTCCTTATAGTGTTATCTCACATATGGAGTAAGTCTAGATTCTGAAATAAAAATGTTTACATTCATTTATTCAACATAAAAATATTAATATAAACATCTCAAAAGTACCCTTTTTTTGTCTTTTAAAAAAAACAGATTGTTTAGAACAATATACTCGTCAAATACGTCAGATTTCCAGAGTGGGCTCTCTGGTACTTTTGAGGTATGACCCATTTTAGAAATGTATCACGACTCAGGATAAGACCCAGATGCAGACAGTTCAAAATAGCAAAAGTTTATTTACAAAAACAGGAAGCAGGCAAATGACAGGTCAAGGGCAGGCAGAGGTCAGTAATCCAAAGCGGAGTCCAAAAGGTACAGAAACGGCAGGCAGGCTCAGGGTCGGGGCAGGCAGAGGTCGGTAATCCAGAACAGTGTCACAAGGTACAGAATGGCCAGCAGGCAGGCTCAGGACAGGCGGAATGGTCAAAACCGGGAAAAACTAGAAAACCGGCTAGAGCAAACCAGGAGTACGGGAAAAAACGCTGGTAGGCTTGACAAGAAGAACTGGCAACAGACAGAGAACACAGGTATAAATACACAGGGGATAACAAAGACAGGTGAAACCGATCAGGGTGTGACAGAAATGTACATTATAGGTCATTAACCAATCACAGCCCTCTAGGATTGCACATTCACATTCCCTTTCAATCCATTTTCCCATTCACTGTGTTGGTGGAGCTCATGAAATTGATCATAACTTCATAACTAGCAGAGAGCCCACTGTGGAAATGTGATGTACTTGTAAAGGTACTTTTGAGATATTCATATTGTTTATGTTGAATAAATTAATGTGAAAATGTGTATTTCAGAATCTAGACATTCTCCATTTGTTAGAGCCCACAATAAGGAGTATAATGAACCAATATGTTGTCTGTATCATGTACGGTTCACGGATCATAAGGTCTTACAGAACGCATGGATAGGTATAAAAAGGGCTCTTAAAATGGCCACTTGCATCATGATTTTCTCAAAAATAGTTTGTGATACAAATGTAAAAAGCATATCAAACATCTTTCCTCCCAATGAAGTTTCTACGTGAGAATTGCCAGAACAATCTGAGATAGCAAAAATATTTTCTGCCTACGCTGGCGTGCAATCGCCCAGTTGCAGCACTGAGGTCTGCTTTGTTGCTGCTAACAACCTGGCTTCTCCTGATTTAACATCTTATTATTGAGATCTATAGCGTGGAGAAGCCTGGCGATGAACCCACCCACTTTTAACCAATTGCTCATTTGAATGCATAAATCATATACTATTTTGTGTGTTGCCTCAAGGTAATGCTGGTTCATTTCTCAGTTCTCAAGCAAGAAATAGGCCTAGGTTTAGAAATTAGTGAAAATCCTTTTTGTCTAAATTATGTGATGGAGGCAATATGAAAATCCTTTCCCTCTCGTGCACCTGCCTGTGTGTCTGTAATGGTTTTCATCCTCCCTCTCTCTCCTCCTCGCCCCCCACAGCCATCCCTTCACACAGGCACCTGTCTCCCTCTCTGCTCTGTCCTGCTCTAGAGGAGGAAGTGAAACCCAGCCTGCGCTGCACTTTCTCTCTCTCACTGTTTGTGACGTCTGTGTTAGGGCTTTCGTGTGTAAATTTGCTTATGTTTTGTGTGTGTGTGCACAACGCTCATGTGTATGCATGCACAACTGTCTCAATATGCACTTGTGTGTGTGCGTGCGTGTGTGTGTGTCCCAGCCAGCAGCTATACGCTCTCTTTCCAGAGTGTCAGTAATGAAGGAGCTGTAAAGGTCTGTCAGTGATGTGAGCCCCCTGCTGTTTCCCCACCTACACCTCCACTCTACTCCATCATAGCCTAACGCCAGTGGAGGCTGCTGAGGGGAGGACGGCTCATAATAATGTCTCCCTATGGAACCATGAGCCCGTAGTCCCCAATTATGGTGGCACCAACCACCTGTGCCTAACTCTGCAGACCTATAGGGACCTCCACCCTGGCTCTGCACTCTGATGCTCATAGTTCCAATTATACATTGACTCTTTGGGGTGCCCAACGTCTCCTGGGGGTGCCGATTATGATATATTTGACAATTTTGGTGGAACACCCATTGATACTGTAGATTTGATACCGTTTTCATTCTTATGTTCTCCTGAATCAGCTCAGTCCATCATAGAGGGCCATGCAGTCTGCTGGGAGCTGTGCTGAAATGAACCTGCCGGTCAGGCTGACAAATGATGGGGCTGTGGTTACACTGTTATTCTGCAATGACCTTGAATGTCTGCTCATTGTAATGCTTGTTAGGATAGTGTAATGAGCATCCAGCTTATTTCTCTGGAGAGGCCTAAAAACCTTGAAAGGTTTTGGGTGGGTCACTGCACAAAAAGAGGAACATTAGTGTGCCTGTATCATTGGGTGCTTAGCTCCTGACTTCTGGTGTATCATAGAGGTTCTCTCAGACCTTCCCCATACTGTGCTAATGACAGATACAGCATTCTCTTCAATGACCCAGACTGCCGTCTCCCCTCTCACTCACCCCTCTGCTATCCTATAGAATCCCTAACGACCAGGCCCAAACTACCTTACCCTCCCCAGTCCCAGTCCATCCATAAACCACTCCTATCACCATCCCTCTCACAGATGCAAATGGCCATGCCTCTCTTAATGAAATGAAGGAGTCAGTTAACTGAATTACTGATGGCAAGCTAATAGGCCGCTTTTAGTAAAGCTTCTTCATTGGGAGCTATTTGAGGATGCGTTATGGGTGTGATGCTGCAGCCCTCTCTCTCTGCCATGGCAGGTACGGCTAATGATATCATAACCTACATGAATTGCTAATGGCTGCATTTGCAAGGAATTAACATACCAAGCTGTGTGTGTGTGTGTGTGCCTACGAGTGTGTGTGTGTGTGTGTGTGTGTGTCATGGCCCGGGCCTTAGAGCTTTCTGGGTGATAACTATAAATATCTCCAACAGACCCACACACAGCCTAGCGTACTAGAAGTGTGTACTTTGTAGAAGCTATAGCTCTCCTGTGTATAGATCTACAGGGTTTAATACCATTATACCACCTAGTAGTGGAACTGCATTGCTTAGGAAATTAGGCCTTGGCTTATACAGTATATTATGTCACATTGGACTGGTAACCATGTTTATACCATGGCATTGTTGAATACTTGTTTCTGATTGGCTTGAAGGGCATTCTAGAGTGATCATGCCCGAGAAGCCGGTGTTTGGAGGATATATTGGCACCGGTGTTGTTAGGCCCAAGACGAAGCCAATATATCCTCCAAACACCGGCTTCGAGGGCATTATCACTTTTATACAACAGGTTAACAACATATTCAAATTTACATTTACATTTATATTTTAGTCATTTAGCAGACGCTCTTATCCAGAGCGACTTACAGTTAGTGAGTGCATACATTATTATTATTTTATTTTTTTCATACTGGCCCCCCCCCCCGTAAGAGACAAATAATGATTGGCACATTTTCATAAAAAACTTTATTTGTATTACATTTTCATACTATTTCATCCTTCCACAAGATATAGTCCCAACACAAATCTAGCGTTGCTATCCAAGCCGGCTGGTCGTTCGTTCTATCGGTTCGGTTGCCAGAGACGCGACCCAGTCGTTCAGTCTTTTTGTTCTGTATCTATTGACGCGACCCAGTCGTTCGTTCTAAATGTTTCATTGCCATACTGGCTGGCAACGTTCTTATCCCTTGCTTGCTAGCTAGCCAATTACGGCTAACTTACGGTCACGTCAAAAAGTGCAGCCAGAATAACAGTAAAGTAGCTGCATTTGCATTTGTTTAAGCTGTTTTCTAGTGACATTTATTTGGACACATCCATAACAATTAACTAATGAGGAGCGATTTCGCCTGGCATAGAAAATGTGCTCACTCGTCAGGAAACTGTTGTTCAGAGGAGCAAGCCAACAACACAGCTAACACAATCACTTCAAACTGAAGCTGGAAAGACTGCAAACTAGCTTCACTTCGTTTCGTTTGACCTTTTTTCAATTGACATTTCTTTGTATATATCCATAAAAATGCCAGCTGATTCATTATTTCGACTGGCTGTGAAACGCTGCCTGTCTGTCTGTCTGGTCCCGACTCCCGACACGTTCATTACTATGGGACAGCTGGAGATCGAATTTGAATATCGAAACAATGTTGCAAATGTCGGAGAGACGGACAGCAAGGTTTATACAAATCTCCACTGTTGAAAACTAAATGTTAGTCTAAAAGAAATGTGAGATAATGTCTAGATGCTAAGTTTATAAATTGCCTGGCAGGGTTGATGAGACAGTGGATTGCGCAGTCAGATGGAACAGACTAAATAGGCATTTTAACATCATAGATTTAGCCGGTGGTAACTTGTGGAATAGACACCGGCTGGAATGCGGTTTTAACCAATCAGCATTCAGGATTAGACCGACCCATTGTGTAATTCCCTATATTAGCACGGTAGAACTCAATGGCTATAGTTCATTCTTACATATTCTATTTTTGAGCTGCTTTTTAAAGCAAAAGTTGAATTGGAAATATTATTGGCATTGTTGAGTCAGATTTTCATAATGGCAAGATAGGACTGATGGTTTGGTTAGCTAAACTAGCAAATGTGTTTGTTTGGTTACCACGGCAACTACTATATCTATCTAATAAACTTGCTAGCTACTTCAATAGATGTTGAACACATTTCTACCAGAAAATGAACACATTTCTAGCGGCAAATGTGTTAAATTATAGCCATGGTATAAAAGGGATAATCAACTCGGGGCTCTATGCGTTCTCAGGAAGATAATGCAACTCTGTTGAAGGTCAGTTCCACTCCGCTAGCGCATCGTGGAACACACCTTCCATGTTGTTCATTTTTTTCCGTAGAACGCGTAGCCCCTCGTTGATTATCCCTCACATAAGGAATGAGAACACTAGATTTTTCAATTCAGTACAACTTTATTGATACTGTTTCTATACAGAATGGATAATTCCCTGTAGTCTCCCCCTTCCTAATCTGTAGGCCTAGGCCTACTATACATGGTCTGCAGAACATTAGCCTAATTAGGCTACGGTATTAGACTTAACTCTGTAACATGTCCGTCCTTCTGCCACCCACATTTCTCAACATCCTCTCCTCCATCCAGATACAGGCAACTAGTACCCTTTTCACTCTGAGCCAAACTAATCCGAGCTGTACTGGGCTGGCCATTTGCCTGGTTACACATCCACCATTATAGAATAAAATAGTGGTATCAGAGCCAGACAGTATGGTTTGGGTCAACCCTATGTACAGCCCAGTTAAATGCCATATATTGTACTACTGCAGCTCTGCCTATGATAAGGCCCTACTGTCATTTGGCCTCCTAGAGCTGTGTGACAGCCAGGCTGTGACAGCACAGGTCAAAGTGGACCAGGTCAGAGAGTGAGGACGGAGGACCTGTAAGCCCTGTTAGCCCACTGAGTGTCACTTCTGTTATTAGCCTCTTCCCGGGACAAGAGGAGGTTGGCACCAGCACACCTTACCTTCACTCTCTTACCCTGTGAAGGATCATTAAGGCCTGATGCTCTTTTTAATTGGTTCAGGAAGCATCGCCGTGCAGTGTGCCCACTTTCATTTATCAACTACACCTCTCTACCCCCCCCCCTCTCTCTCTCTCTCTCTCTCTCTCTCTCTCTCTCTCTCTCTCTCTCTCTCACACACACTCCATCTCTCTCCTCTCTCTTGCTCTCACTCCCTCTCTCTCTCCCTCTCGCTCTCACTCCCTCTCTCTCTCCTCTCCCTCGCTCTCTCTCTCCTCTCTCTCTCTCTCTCCCTCTTTCCTCACTCTCCATGCATTACTTGAAATTGGCCCACAGCCATGGGTCTAATTAGCAGGCCTAATCTCTTCCCCACCTTCTGACAGAGTAATCTATATTCCATTAACCAGGCAGTAGGTTTGGTCTCTGGTTAGGCTAAGGTTGGGAACTGGGAAGGTGAGTAGTGTTGTATACTGCTGGTATTATCCCTCTCACAGCACAAGGCCAATAACTATTCTTAGGGACCTTACGCACAAAGACACGCCACACTTTGCTGTGAGGAGTATTTTTAAGGAAGAGTCGACGTCTAAGGTCGACTTCTAGGTACACTTCAGATATTTAAAAAAGGGAAACGTTTAGGCAGAGGCTGAAGTGAGAGAGAAGCAGTGGATCATCCCTATTATTCCTATATTATGCCCTATATTAGTCGTCAAAAGAAAAGTAGGCTGTCATTCATTAAAGTTTTAGGGACCAGTACCCCACACTGTCTCCTATATTTGCTCTGAAGGTACACTATATTCACTTGTTCAGCTCTCTCTGTTATAACAGATGCACTCTCCTACTAGCCTATACAACCAGCATTACAGCACTACCTAGTGGGTGAAAATATAGGCTGCCAGTTTGAGATGGTGGGTCTTGTGGGCTCTATGATTGGCTATAGTGTCGAGTTCCATCCTGTCCTAGGATGATAAATGTCAATTTCCCTAATGGTGAGTTAGTGGAGGCCTACTCAAAGGCCCGCAGAGGGAGGCAGAAGTAAGAGTGGCAGGCACACTAATACAAGCTCTGAGTCTGTGATGAGGTTATTATGGACTGTTTAGAGACTCACACCTGTGCCGCTGGCTCCCTCTTTATCTCTCTCTCTCTCTTGTTTTCTTCTTTCCCTCCCTTTATTCCTCCTCTCTCTTTCTCTTTCTCTCTCTCTTTCTCACTCACTTTAGCCCCCCCCCCCCCAGCACACTAATTTCTCAGGCCTATTTGCATGTTAACCGTTGGGTTGCCAAGGCACCGCAGATCCACCAAGCCATGTGACCAGTTAAGCATGTGCGACTGGCTGCCTGCCTGCGTTCACTGTTCCTGTTTCTCCATTGTTTTCACCAACACATCCTCAGCCTAGAGAGACAATACACCCTGTGCAGAGCCAGTCGCAGCTAAAAGCCTTCCTGTGTATGAATCTACGTATACATGGGTGTTATTAAATCTCTCCCTAGCTTTCTCTGTCTACCTCGGTCTGTTGCTCTTACCTAGTCTATCAGTCTCTCTCTCTCTCTCTCTCTCTCTCTCTCTCTCTCTCTCTCTCTCTCTCTCTCTCTCTCTCTCTCTCTCTCCTCTCTCTCTCTCTCCCTCTCTCTCTCTCTCTCTCTCTCTCTCTCTCTCTCTCTCTCTCTCTCTCTCTCTCTCTCTCTCTCTCTCTCTCTCTCTCTCTCTCTCTCTCTCTCTCTCTCTCTCTCTCTTCTCTCTCTCTCTCTCTCTCTCTCTCTCTCTCTCTCTCTCTCTCTCTCTCTCTCTCTCTCTCTCTCTCTCATTGAACAGCCTGTTATGTAGCCTTTTTTGCATTATGACGTCGGTCCAAGACTAAAAGGATGGACATTGCATTGCTGTCTGTCCGTCCCAAGGTATTTTGCCCCTCACTGCACAATACCACAGTGCACTATACTACATACAGTATTTTGTATACACACACACACAAACACACAACACACACACACACACACACACACACACACACACACACACACACACACACACACACACACACACACACACACACACACACACACACACACACACAGCACAGCACAGCACAGGCTTATTTATCTAAAGATGGCTATGGGGGAAACACATGAGCACTAGATTGGAGTTAACACAAGCTACTGTGTACATTGTGACCTCCCACACGTACTCTACGTTGGACTTTAACCAGTCATGTTATTCCTACAGTTGTACAGTTCAATGTTTTGTCATGTTTGTAGTTCCAATGTTCTTCCACAGAGTTAGATGTCTGGCAGGTTTTTAAGAGAATTGTGCTCAGACATACAGTACCAGTCAAAAGTTTGGACACACCTACTCATTCAAGGGTTTAATTTATTTTTTACTATTTTCTACATTGTAGAATAATAGTGAAGACATCAAAACTATGAAATAACACACATGGAATAATTTAGTAACCAAAAAAGTGTTAAACAAATCAAAATATATTTTATATTTGAGATTCTTCAAAGTAGCTACACTTTGCACACTCTTGGCATTCTCTCAACCAGCTTCACCTGGAATGCTTTTCCAACAGTCTTGAAGGAGTTCCCACATTTGCTGAGCATATGCGGAGATCATCCGTTCACCTACTCTGCGTCTCACAAAGACACGGTGGTTGGAACCAAAAATCTCAAATTTGGACTCATCATGCCAAAGGACAGATTTCCACCGGTCTAATGTCCATTGCTCGTGTTTCTTGCCCAAGCAAGTCTCTTCTTCTTATTGGTGTCCTTTAGTAGTGGTTTCTTTGCAGCAATTCGACAATGAAGGCCTGATTCACGCAGTTTCCTCTGAACAGTTGATGTTGAGATGTGTCTGTTACTTGAACTCTGTGAAGCATTTATTTTTGGGCTGCAATTTCTGAAGCTGGTAACTCTAATGAACTTATCCTCTGCAGCAGAGGTAACTCTGGGTCTTCCTTTCATGTGGCGGTCCTCATGAGAGCCAGTTTCATCATAGCGCATGATGGTTTTTGCGACTGCACTTGAAGAAACTTTAAAAGTTCTTGAAATGTTCTGTATCGACTGACCTTCATCTCTTAAAGTAATGATGGACTGTTCTTGCCATAATATGGACTTGGTATTTTACCAAATAGGGCTATCTTCTGTATACCACCCCTACCTTGTCACAACACAAGTGATTGGCTCAAACGCATTAAGAAGGAAAGAAATTCCACAAATTAACTTTTAACAAGGTACACCTAATTGAAATGCATTCCAGGTGACTACCTCATGAAGCTGGTTGAGAGAATGCCAAGAGTGTGCAAAGCTGTCATCAAGGCAAAGGGTGGCTACTTTGAAGAATCTCAAATATAAAATATATGTTGATTTGTTTAACACTTTTTTGGTTACTACATGATTCCATATGTGTTATTTCATTATTCTACATTGTAGAAAATAGTAAAAATAAAGAAAACTCTTGAGTGAGTAGGTGTGTCCAAACTTTTGACTGGTACTTTAGGCTGGAGATAGCATAGCCACATTATATTGCAGCTAAGCTGTTGTTTATTTAGCCAGTCAGGAAGGAGGGCTTTCCTTTTAGCTTTCACCTTTGTTTGCCACTACTGAAATGATGAGAGGGCCAGTTAAATACATCAATCAGTCAGTCTCTCTTTATTTCCTACCTCTCTCTCCCCTTTTCTTTCTCTCTAGTTTCCCCAATGCCTAATGGAAAACTATGAATATTGACAGAGATTATGACTTACTTATAGCCTACTAATCATACTAGCCTACTTATTAAACCGATAAAGCAACGCAGATCAGCTAAGTGAACTAGGCCTATGTCTTTAAGTGCTCAGTACCCCTTTCAGCTAAATCCATGTGAGATAATTATGCTCTGATATCATTAACCAGTGTTACATTTCAGACAGGGAGAGAACTGCTGCTCTGCTGCACATGTCCTTCTCTTAGCCACATAGCCATGTAGCCTTTAGCCTGTAGCTTACTAGTCTGTAGCTTCAGACCTGTTACTGTTATTTTTAACTAGCAGGGAGCTAACTATCCATCTCCAGGTACTTGGCCTCCCCTTAGCCACATAGCCATCTAGGCTAGCCATAGCCTGTAGCTTACCAACCTGTTCCCGGTTACTTCTGACTAGCAGGGAGCTAACGGTCAACCCCCAGGCTATATAGCCCTTTGTGGAACCTGAGAAGACTTGAAGGGGCTTATATGTTGTGCACAAGGTTTCAAACGAGAGGTCACTGAAAACACACTCATGTGCTTTAGAGCAGGATGTATGGCTCTTTAAGTTTGTGTGTGTGTGTGTGTGTGTGTGTGTGTGAGCGCGTGCATGCGTGCGTGTCTGGTGAGGTGTGTGTCTCCACTCTGGAACCTAACCCTGTGCCAGGCAGGCTCCAGGCCAGCCAGGCATGTCTGTGTGTTCCCCTCCCAGCACCATGTGCCCGCTGGAGCACATGGCCCCTGTGTCACGTTCAGAGGAGCCCCCTCCCTCTCTTCCCTCACCCCTCCAGTCAGACTGTCAGTCAGGGAAGGGAGAGAAGGCTCGTCATGGCCTGTCCTTTCACATCTCGCACGCGCTTGTGTGTGTAGGGGGGCTATCCTGTCACCTCTTCCTGGTGGAAGTGAACACGGCTGTGTGGCTGTGTGGCCAGCATCTGTCTGTGTCTCTCTTTCCCCACCAGAGTGTGTCTGAGATCACTGCTTTGCTGATAGTCTCTGCGAGTCAGCTCTCAGTGTGTTAGTGTGCTGTATTAGGGACAGTGCTATGGCTTTTTAGCCTCATGGTTTCATGGGTTTGCTCAAGTTTGCTGTTTGGTTGTTTAATAGTGAATTGTTTTGTTTTTTCTCATAGTGGATTTTCATGTTATGATTCTATACAACATAAAATTGTGTCATTCAGTTTCTTATGTATACTGTTTTATGTATAGAGCAATGTGCAACACAGGCGAGCCTGCATTCCATTCATGTTCATCTCTGTGCTTGTGTAGAAATCCAGTACTTTTGGGGTTAAGTTGTGAAAGTTAATGTAATAACTGCTAGCACCATCTGCTGGCCTACTTCCTCACAAAGAGAGAGGGAGTGAGTGAGAGAGCGAGAGAGAGAGAGAGAAAACGAGTCCGGATTTTAACGACATCTCTAATATTCATGCTGATGCATTTTGCTGCTTTGTGCTGCTTTCATTTTCCACCGCTCTGCTGCTGGAGACTCCAGCTCCTCACCATACACACCCCAGCACGGGAGAGGGCAGGGGAGAGAAAAAACTAGTGGAAAAGGGAAAACAACCAAGCAAGCTAGCACAAAACCCTTTTGTGTACAAAAGAGTAGCCTACCTTACCCTGGGATGTAAGAGAAAGAGGCACGAACGAAGAGAGAAAGAAAAAGGAACAAGTAGAGCGAGTGGACGGAGTGAACATGCGATTGCTGCCGGAGGGGAATCAATGAGAAGGGAGGGAAGAGAGGAGGGTAGAGCGAGAGAGCGACGCTGACAACCACACCACGAACCGCCTGCCTGAGCCGGACGGAGCTGAAGCACGCTGTAGCAGCAGAATGAGACGAGCTTCCTGGACTGCCACTGCCTCGCACCTCTTCTGGCTCAACCAGCCCTGCTCCCAGCTCTCCCACTGATCTGCAGCCCAGCCCCATGCACTCCTACTGAGCCTGAGCCCTGCCCGCTGGGAGAGGAGGCTCCACCGCCCGCCTGTACACTGCTTGTGGAGGGGGGAGGGGGTGGACACGCAGTTCAAGCAAGACAGATCGTCGAACGAGAGCGAGATAGTGAGAGAGAGGGAGTGAGCGAGCGAGAGAGAGAGAGAGAAAAAACCCGGCGAAAGGGCAAGGCTTTTGTTAGGTGGTTGGAGAGAGAGGGGGAGGAAGAAAAAAAGATAGAAAAAAACATGTCTACAGTGAAGAGGCCAAGAGGAAGGGTAAGTAAGCTGCACGGAGAGAGAGGGGAGGGAGGGAGGAGGGGCCGGACGACAGGAACTGAACAACCTCCTCTGCTACTGGCTCATGCTGCCTGCCTGATGCAGCTCCACTGTCGCCATCTTGAACTCGTTGTTGCTGCTTTTTCCCATACTAATTTGCTTAGCTGTGCTAGCTATGCTCTCTCACATGCTTTCCCTTCACTACCCCCCTCCTTTCAGTTTATCCCTCGTTTTCGCTCACTCCCTCCCTCCATGGATTCCTCTCCCCACCTCTGGTTCGATGCAGAAGGCGATGTGTGTGTGTGTGTGTGTGTGTGTGTGTGTGTGTGTGTGTGTGTGTGTGTGTGTCACATAAGCTGAGTACATCAGTCACACAGCGTTCACTGCATGAGGGACTGAGGGAGGAAGTGAGTGAGTGAGCAGACTAACTGGCCCAAATGTCCTGGCTATCTCTCGATCTCTCTGTACCTTTCCTTACTGTAATAGTGCAAAGCGTTTTCATGGGAGCGTGTGGTGGCAGAGAGAGAGATTGAAATCACTGCAGTGCTGGCAGCCTGTAATTTCAGTTATTTATAGACGTATTACACAGCTGCAGAGCACTTGGTTTTGGTGCATTTTTCTTCTCTCCCTCGCTTTCTCACTCACTTTTCATACAAACTCTCATTCCTGCTCTCATTCCCGCTCTCTCCACTTTGCTCCTTCCCTCTCTTCCCTGTTCTTTACCATGACTTTCTCTTTCTCTTTCCGATTTCAGTTATGAGCAATGATTTCCACTAATAGCCTGGGCATCACAGCACACCTTAAACCTATAATTCTGTAGCTACAGCTCTTGTTTATCTTCCAAATGAACTGCTATTTATTTCTCCCCTCCCCCCGCTTTGTTTGTGGCAGTTCGAGATAATTCTCTTTATTTAGCAGTCAGGAAAGCAACGGGCTGTGCTGTGCTGTGGCTCGGCCTCGGGTCATGTAGCCATCCACTCTGACTGCAACACCTTTAGATTAGCTCACCCATGTATAGGCTCTGGGCCCACCCGAAGGGACTTGTTTGGGAATAAATCTCAGCCCATGTATTATTCACATTTTATCATGTATCGGCCTTGTCTATATTATTTATGCTAGTTTGGCTGAATGTCAGTGTGCCGGTCCTGCCTGTCTGTGTTTCTTTCTGCCTGTCTTAATGAAAGTTTGTGCTGTTGCAATCTATATGACTAGGGGGAAAAAGTGAGTGGCCAGCAGAAAGTTGAGAGAGCAACACTTTCAGCATGTCTGTGAGGTAGTGGGGTAGAGACACAGCAGCAACATGGGATATTCTGCTGACTGACTGTTTAGGTCTTTAAAAGGCTATCAAGGCAATGCCAAGGCTATGTCAAGGCAATGTCAAGGCTATGTCAAGGCTATGTCAAGGCTATGTCAAGGCAATGCCAAGGCTATGTCAAGGCTATGTCAAGGCTATGTCAAGGCTATATCATGATCAAGGCTTCGAGGGCCTAATAGGAGAGGTACAGCCAACTAGCCAACCGTGTTGTTGTGACTTCTGCTGTGTGTGTTTTCTAGACAAGCTGGCTGTTGTTTTCAGTGTTCTGTTTTCTAGATCGATCAGTGTAACTTCCCTTTTGACAATCACATTCATATCATACGGCCTTAGAGTGCAATAAAAACTAGTAATTTTCCTCATCTGCCATTTCTTGGAAATGATGAGTTAAGCTTCCTGAGAAGGCTGATTTCTCAGTATGTCTCTCCTCTGTTAGCTACTGCTAAAGGCTATGACTACAAACTACTCATAGCTCATAGCATGTTGCTTCGTCATTTCTTGTCTCTCTCTCTCTCTCTCTCTCTCTCTCTCTCCCCACGTCACTAAGCAGCAGTGTGTTATACAACTTGATTGTTATGCACATGGGGTTTTTCAGAGCTTCACTTATTCACTGTGTAATCCCATTCTTTTGGGTTTACAACATTTCCTTATTGAGCCTGCCTGAGTGACTTGACTCTCATTCCAGGCAGCAAAGCTGATATGGTACATTTCACACTTCTGTTCCTGAGGAGGAAGATGATGTGTGAGAGAGGCTGTGGAGGGTTAACTGAAGGGGAATGTGAGAACTAGGAGTTAATTATTTAACTATTCAGTCTGGGATTCAGGAATGTAGCTTTGGTTTGGCTACATGAGAACATGAGCATAGTGGGGGGAGATTAGGGTGTGTGTGTGTTAACGACCACAAGATCATCCACTTCGCAGGAAATTACATTAAGATCAGGCCAAGATACCTTTGTAATGCACAGCTCTTTCCAGTCTTGCTATTAATGCAGATGTATACAGTGGGGAGAACAAGTATTTGATACACTGCCGATTTTGCAGGTTTTCCTACTTACAAAGCATGTAGAGGTCTGTAATTTTTATCATAGGTACACTTCAACTGTGAGAGACGGAATCTAGAACAAAAATCCAGAAAATCACATTGTATGATTTTTAAGTAATTAATTTACATTTTATTGCATGACATAAGTATTTGATACATCAGAAAAGCAGAACTTAATATTTGGTACAGAAACCTTTGTTTGCAATTACAGAGATCATATGTTTCCTGTAGGTCTTGACCAGGTTTGCACACACTGCAGCAGGGATTTTGGCCCACTCCTCCATACAGACCTTCTCCAGATCCTTCAGGTTTCGGGGCTGTCGCTGGGCAATACAGACTTTCAGCTCCCTCCAAAGATGTTCTATTGGGTTCAGGTCTGGAGACTGTCTAGGCCACTCCAGGACCTTGAGATGCTTCTTACAGAGCCACTCCTTAGTTGCCCTGGCTGTGTGTTTCGGGTCGTTGTCATGCTGGAAGACCCAGCCACGACCCATCTTCAATGCTCTTACTGAGGGAAGGAGGTTGTTGGCCAAGATCTCACGATACATGGCCCCATCCTTCCTCCCTTCAATACGGTGCAGTCGTCCTGTCCCCTTTACAGAAAAGCATCCCCAAAGAATGATGTTTCCACCTCCATGCTTCACGGTTGGGATGGTGTTCTTGGGGTTGTACTCATCCTTCTTCTTCCTCCAAACACGGCGAGTGGAGTTTAGACCAAAAAGCTCTATTTTTGTCTCATCAGACCACATGACCTTCTCCCATTCCTCCTCTGGATCATCCAGATGGTCATTGGCAAACTTCAGATGGGCCTGGACATGCGCTGGCTTGAGCAGGGGGACCTTGCGTGCGCTGCAGGATTTTAATCCATGACGGCGTAGTGTGTTACTAATGGTTTTCTTTGAGACTGTGGTCCCAGCTCTCTTCAGGTCATTGACCAGGTCCTGCCGTGTAGTTCTGGGCTGATCCCTCACCTTCCTCATGATCATTGATGCCCCACGAGGTGAGATCTTGCATGGAGCCCCAGACCGAGGATGATTGACCGTCATCTTGAACTTCTTCCATGTTCTAATAATTGCGCCAACAGTTGTTGCCTTCTCACCAAGCTGCTTGCCTATTGTCCTGTAGCCCATCCCAGCCTTGTGCAGGTCTACAATTTTATCCCTGATGTCCTTACACAGCTCTCTGGTCTTGGCCATTGTGGAGAGGTTGGAGTCTGTTTGATTGAGTGTGTGGACAGGTGTCTTTTATACAGGTAACGAGTTCAAACAGGTGCAGTTAATACAGGTAATGAGTGGAGAACAGGAGGGCTTCTTAAAGAAAAACTAACAGGTCTGTGAGAGCCGGAATTCTTACTGGTTGGTAGGTGATCAAATACTTATGTCATGCAATAAAATGCAAATTAATTACTTAAAAATCATACAATGTGATTTTCTGGATTTTTGTTTTAGATTCCGTCTCTCACAGTTGAAGTGTACCTATGATAAAAATTACAGACCTCTACATGCTTTGTAAGTAGGAAAACCTGCAAAATCGGCAGTGTATCAAATACTTGTTCTCCCCACTGTATATGTTACAATGACATCATCCTGTTGGTATCCTGTGTTCCCTCAGTCTGATTCATATCCCCCACCTCCTCTCCCTCCTCTTCTCTCCAGCCTCCCAAGAACAAGAATGCTAATGGTCCCAACAGCCACGCAGCAGCGCGGGTCCTCAGCCCCCCGATGAAGAGCAGCTCATCCTCCTCTTCCTCGTCTTCGTCCTCCTACAGCTCGTCGTTGGAGAAGCGGGCCCAGCGGAGGCTTGTGAAGGAGCAGAGGGAACAGCAGCAGCAGCTGATGGAGGAGGCTGGGGAGGACAAGCAACAGAAGGCTAACAGGATCATCCATGAGGCCATCGCTAAGGCCCGGGAGAGAGGAGAGAAGAACATCCCCAGGGTCATGAGTCCAGAGAGCTTCCCCTCTGGCAGCTCCTCGGCCCACAGGAGAGAGAGGGAGAGGGACAGAAACAGAGACAGGGAGAGGGACCGAGGCAACAAGACCAGGCCCAAGACCTCCAAGAAGGCCCGCATTGTGCCCTCGTCCAAGCCCAAACAGAAGGCCAAGATCGGGTAGGTGTCTAACTGACCTTGTTCTCATACGCCTCACTATGCCCTTAGAACACCACAGCTGTATGGCTGATACAAGACCACGGTGTCTTATTTGTTTTGAAAAGTAATTTCAGTGGCCTTCCACTTTAAATCTACCATTTCATTTTTGCTCTGCACTCTGTCTAAAGCAAGTTGTGTCACACTGTCAATTCTCCTTTAATGGCTTGGCTTCCTTTGTACCCATTTATTTCTGGGCACAATAAAATAGCTGGTTGACTAGCTGCTAGCAGCTGCTAGCTTGACAGACATACACTACCGTTCAAAAGTTTGGGGTCACTTAGAAATGTCCTTGTTTTCAAAAGAAAATCAATTTGAATGTCCATTAAAATAACATCAAATTGATCAGAAATACAGTGTACATTTTACATTTTACATTTACATTTACATTTTAGTCATTTAGCAGACGCTCTTATCCAGAGCGACTTACAGTTAGTGCATACATTATATTTTTTTCCCCCTGTGGGAATCGAACCCACAACCCTGGCGTTGCAAACGCCATGCTCTACCAACTGAGCTACATCCCCTGCCGGCCATTCCCTCCCCTACCCTGGACGACGCTGGGCCAATTGTGCGCCGCCCCATGGGTCTCCCAGTCGCGGCCGGCTACGACAGAGCCTGGATACGAACCAGGATCTCTAGTGGCACAGCTAGCACTGCGATGCAGTGCCTTAGACCACTGCGCCACTCGGGAGACGGACATTGTTGTGTAGACATTGTTAATATTGTAAATGGCTATTGTAGCTGGAAACAGCTGATTTTTTATGGAATATCTACATAGGTGTACAGAGGCCCATTATCAGGAACCATCAATCCTGTGTTCCAATGGCACGTTGTGTTTGCTAATCCAAGTTTATCATTTTAAAAGGCTAATTGATCATTAGAAAACCCTTTGCAATTATGTTAGCACAGCTGAAAACTGTTGTGCTGATTAAAGAAGCAATAACACTGGCTTTCTTGAGACTAGTTGAGTATCTGGAGCATCAGCAATTGTGGGTTCGATTACAGGCTCAAAATGGCCAGAAACAAATAACTTTCTTCTGAAACTCGTCAGTCTATTCTTGTTCTGAGAAATTAAGGCTATCCCATGCGAGAAATTGCCAAGAAACTGAAGATCTCGTACAACGCTGTGTACTACTCCCTTCACAGAACAGCGCAAACTGGCTCTAACCAGAATAGAAAGAGGAGTGGGATGCCCCGGTGCAGCTTCATTAAATAGTACCCGCAAAACACCAGTCTCAACGTCAACAGTGAAGAGGCGACTCCGGGATGCTGACCTTCTAGGCAGAGTTGCAAAGAAAAAGCCATATCTCAGACTGCCCATCTTAATCTTTTTTTTTTATTGGCCAGTCTGAGATAAGGCTTTTTCTTTGCAACTCTGCCTAGAAGGTCAAGATCCCGGAGTCGCCTCTTCACTGTTTACGTTATGACTGGTGTTTTGCGGGTACTATTTAATGAAGCTGCCAGTTGAGGACCTGTGAGGCATCTGTTTCTCAAACTAGACACTCTAAAGTATTTGTCCTCTTGCTCAGTTGTACACCGGGAATAGCCTTCATTTCTCAGAACAAGAATAGACTGACGAGTTTCAGAAGAAAGTTATTTGTTTCTGGCCATTTTGAGCCTGTAATCAAACCCACAATTGCTGATGCTCCAGATACTCAACTAGTCTCAAGAAGGCCAGTTTTATTGCTTCTTTAATCAGCACAACAGTTTCAGCTGTGCTAACATAATTGCAAAAGGGTTTTCTAATGATCAATTAGCCTTTTAAAATGATCAACTTGGATTAGCAAACACAACGTGCCATTGGAACACAGGACTGATGGTGGCTGATAATGGGCCTCTGTACGCCTATGTAGATATTCCATAAAAAAATCAGCTCTTTCCAGCTACAATAGCCATTTACAACATTAACAATGTCTACACTGTATTTCTGATCAATTTGATGTTATTTTAATGGACAAAAAAATTGCTTTTCTTTCGAAAACAAGGACATTTCTAAGTGACCCCAAACTTTTGAACGGTAGTGTAGCTGCTCGTAAAATAGTAGCTGCCAAGATGGCAGCTCAAAGTTCATTTTAATTTACGGCATGCTAGAACTGTAAACCAACAGCCACATTCATGACACAGACAGACAGGATGGAGCAACAACGGCTGCTGTTAGCATTTAGGCTAGCTTGCTGCAGGTAGGACAACTAGGTTATGACAGGGACTAGTGGATATAGGGATTTAGTGTATACTGTATCCGGTTCCCTTCCCCCTGTACAGTGAAACTGTGTTGTTGAACTGTAAGCCACACCCAGTGTGAGCTCATGTAATATCTGGCCTGAGGCGGGGAAAGACAGGCAGCCAGGCTTGGAGGCAGGAAGAAGGCAGGCAGGCTGGAAGGCAGGAAGACCGGCAGGCAGACATGCTGACTGGCTGGGAGGCAGAAAGACTGGCAGGCAGGCAGAAAGACAGGCATGCAAGCTGGGAGGCAGGAAGACATGCAGGCAAGCTGGGAGGCAGGGAGGAGGAATGTGTATATTGTCACTCAGGTCATCACCAGGGTGGTTATGGAAGCTGTGAAATGAACCAATCAGGGATAGAGAGAGACGCTCTTTTTTCATATTCTCATTAAGCGAGCAGGGCTGAGAACAGCACAATGGCTGACTATATTGTCTCCCTGCCTGCTTCCCTGCTTCATGATTAAAGATTATATGAGCTCGGCGGCTGCATGTGGAAATGGCTGTAACAGATAATGGATTTTGCTCTGTGAGAGATAGTAAGAGAGAGAGAGTGTGTGTTGCAGTGGTGCAGATGTTAATGAGGGAGAATATACATCTGTCAGGTTAGATAAGGGTTGGGCTGAACCGGGTCTGTATGGTTCATACTCAGGAAACCCAATGGGCCTGATGTTGAACACTAGAGATTTTTTTTTGAATTAATTTCACTATTCGAATAGTATCATGAATTTTTGTCGGATATTGAAATTATATACAGTACTAGTCAAAAGCTTGGAAACACCTATTCATTCAAGGGTTTTTCTTTATTTTTACTATTTTCTACATTGTAGAAAAATAGTGAAGACATCAAAACTATTAAATAACACATATGGAATCATGTAGTAAACAAAAAACTGTTAAATAAATCAAAATATATTTTAGATTCTTCAAAGTAGCGACCCTTTGCCTTAATGACAGCTTTGTACACTCTTGGCATTCTCTCAACCAGCTTCACCTGGAATGCTTTTCCAACAGTCTTGAAGGAGTTCCTACATATGCAGAGCACTTGTTGGCTCCTTTTCCTTCACTCTGCCATCCAACTCATCCCAAACCATCTCAATTGGGTTGAGGTCTGGTGATTGTGGAGGCCAGGTCATCTGATGCAGCATCATCACTCTCCTTCTTGGTCAAATAGCCCTTACACAGCCTGGAGGTGTGTTGGGTCATTGTCCTGTTGAAAAAAAAATGATAGTCCCACTAAGCGCAAACCAGATGGGATGGCGTATCGCTGCAGAATGCTGTGGTAGCCATGCTGGTTAAGTGTGCCTTGAATTCTAAATAAATCACTGACAGTGTCACCAGCAAAGCACCCCCACACCATCACACCTCCTCCTCCATGCTTCACGGTAGGAACCACACATGCAGAGATCATCCTACTCTGCGTCTTACAAAGACACAGCGGTTGGAACCCAAAATCTCCAATTTGGATTCATCAGACCAAAGGACAGATTTCCACCGGTCTAATGTCCATTGCTCGTGTTTCTTGGCCCAAGCAAGTCACTTATTGGTGTCCTTTAGTAGTGCTTTCTTTGCAGCAATTCGACCATGAAGGCCTGATTCACGCAGTCTCCTCTGAACAGTTGATGTTGAGATGTGTCTGCTACTTGAACTCTGTGAAGCATTTATTTGGGCTGCTATCTGAGGTGCAGTTAACTCTAATGAACTTATCCTCTGCAGCAGAGGTAACTCTGGGTCTTCCTTTCCTGTGGCGGTCCTGATGAGAGCCAGTTTCATCATAGCGCTTGATGGTTTTTGTGACTGCACTTGAAGAAACTTTAAAAGTTCTAGACATTTTCCAGATGGATTGACCTTCATGTCTTAAAGTAATGTCATTTCTCTTTGCTTATTTTAGCTGTAATATATATGGACTTGGTCTTTTACCAAATAGGGCTATCTTCTGTATACCACCCCTACCTTGTCACAACACAAGTGATTGGCTCAAACGCATTAAGAAGGAAATAAATTCCACAAGTTAACTTTTAACAAGGCACACCTGTTAATTGAAATGCATTCCAGGTGACTACCTCATGAAGCTGGTTGAGAGAATGCCAAGAGTAAAAATAAAGAAAACCCTTGAATGAGTATGTGTGTCCAAACTTTTGACTGGTACTGTATATTTATTTTACTTAAGTTTTTAACCTGAGCACTGCTGCGCGAGGGAGAGAGGCTGGCGCTCTATTGCTGCAGCTGCGGAGGGGGCGGTGTGTGTGAGATGGGAGTTAGCAGACGGAGGGAAAAAAAGAGACGTCAAGGCGCCAACTTGGTTACAGCCAAGACTAGCTAACTTGTAGCAGGCACAATGTCATTTATCATCCCAATAACAGTGCCTGTCTTGACTGGAGTAGTCTAGAGAAACTAGCTAGCTGGGCTAGTTGAGGCCACATGCTGCGCTTTCTCCTCAACCCCATTCAGATAAAACAACAGCCTACATACCTGTTGGTTGCTCGTTGTAGCCTACTACTTCCCATTTTGCTAACTTTTAATTCTGTCATTTTTATTCCATCTTGCATTGCATTAGTGAACTCACTCCACTTGCTACACATTGAGCCTATTTGCGGCTTTGATTGATCAACATAAACAACAAATCAAATCAAAATGTAATCAAATTTTAAACAAGAGGTGTAGACTAACAGTGAAATGCTTACATACTGGCCCTTCCCAACAATGCAGAATAAAAATACATATATAATAATGAATAAATACACTATGAGCAATTATAGCTTGGCTATATACATGGGGTACCAGTACCGAGTCTGTGCAAGGGTACATATAGGTAGGGGTAAAGGGACTAGGCAACAGGATAGATAATAGACAGTAGCAGCAGCGACTGTGATGAGTGTGTAATTGTTTGTGTGGCGACAATGTGCTGTTCATGTGTACTGTATGTGTTGGAGTGTCAGTGTGAGTGTGTGGGTAGATTCCAGTGTGTGTGCATAGAGTCAAAAAGAGTTAGTGCAAAAAGGGTTAATGCAGATAGTCCGGGTAGCTATTAGGTGAACTATTTAGCAGTCTTATGGCTTGGGGGTAGAAGCTGTTCAAGAACGTTTTGGTCACAGACTTAGCGCTCCACTACCGTTTGCCGTGCTGTAGCAGAGAGAACAGAACTTCGGTGGCTGGGTCTTTGACAATTTTTAGGTTCTTCCTCTGACACGTACGGCCCCAGTGATGTACTAGGCTGTACGCACTACCCTCTGTAGCGCCTTGCGGTCTGATGCCAAGCAGTTGCCATACCTAGAGGTGATGCAGCCAGTCAAGATACTCTCAGTGGTGCAGCTGTAGAACTTTTTGAGGATCTGAGGTCCCATGCCAACTTTTTTCAGCCTCCTGAGGGGGAAGAGGCATTGTCGTGCCCTCTTCACAACAGTGTTGGTGTGTTTGGACCATGATAGGTCCTTAGAGATGTGGACATAGAGGAACTTGAAGCTCTCGACCCACTCCACTACAGCCCTGTCGATGTGAATGGGGGCGTGTTCGGCCCTAAGTTTCCTGTAGTCCACGATAAGCTCCTTTGTCTTGCCCACGTTGGGGAAGAGGTTGTTGTCCTGGTACCACACTGCCAGGTCTCTGATCTCCTCCTTATAAGCTGTCTCATCGTCATCGGTGATCAGGCCAGTAGTCGTGTCATCTGCAAACTTAATGATGTTGTTGGAGTCGTGCGCGGTCATGCAGTTGTGGGTGAACAGGGAGTACAGGAGGGGACAAAGCACGCACCCCTGAGGGGACCCGTGTTGAGGGTCAGCATGGCGGATGTGTTGTTGCCTACCCTCACCACATGGGGGCAGCCCGTCAGGAAGTCCAGGATCCAGTTGCAGAGGGAGGTGTTCAGTCCCAGGGACCTTAGTTTAGGGCTGGGCGATATGGCCTAAAAATCATATCTCCATTTCTATTCAAGCTTATGGGCGTTTCACAAGTCTCATCAACAATCTCTCAAGTCCACGTGTTAGTGAATTGTTATGAATTGTTATGAACACACCCTTCTGTCTGTCTCCAACTTTTTGAAAAGCATGTTAGCCTGTCCACTTTTTTCAGATGTTGAAATCAAGTGGCCTACCTTATTTCTCAGAATGAGAACGAGTTGACAATTCCTTATATAATTGTATTTTATGCTTATTGCACATTTGATAAAACACAGACTAGACAGCTAGTATACAGTGGGGAAAAAAAGTATTTAGTCAGCCACCAATTGTGCAAGTTCTCCCACTTAAAAAGATGAGAGAGCCCTGTAATTTTCATCATAGGTACACGTCAACTATGACAGACAAATTGAGATTTTCTTTCTCCAGAAAATCACATTGTAGGATTTTTTATGAATTTATTTGCAAATTATGGTGGAAAATAAGTATTTGGTCACCTACAAACAAGCAAGATTTCTGGCTCTCACAGACCTGTAACTTCTTCTTTAAGAGGCTCCTCTGTCCTCCACTCGTTACCTGTATTAATGGCACCTGTTTGAACTTGTTATCAGTATAAAAGACACCTGTCCACAACCTCAAACAGTCACACTCCAAACTCCACTATGGCCAAGACCAAAGAGCTGTCAAAGGACACCAGAAACAAAATTGTAGACCTGCACCAGGCTGGGAAGACTGAATCTGCAATAGGTAAGCAGCATGGTTTGAAGAAATCTACTGTGGGAGCAATTATTAGGAAATGGAAGACATACAAGACCACTGATAATCTCCCTCGATCTGGGGCTCCACGCAAGATCTCACCCCGTGGGGTCAAAATGATCACAAGAACGGTGAGCAAAAATCCCAGAACCACACGGGGGGACCTAGTGAATGACCTGCAGAGAGCTGGGACCAAAGTAACAAAGCCTACCATCAGTAACACACTACGCCGCCAGGGACTCAAATCCTGCAGTGCCAGACGTGTCCCCCTGCTTAAGCCAGTACATGTCCAGGCCCGTCTGAAGATTGCTAGAGTGCATTTGGATGATCCAGAAGAGGATTGGGAGAATGTCATATGGTCAGATGAAACCAAAATAGAACTTTTTGGTAAAAACTCAACTCGTCGTGTTTGGAGGACAAAGAATGCTGAGTTGCATCCAAAGAACACCATACCTACTGTGAAGCATGGGGGTGGAAACATCATGCTTTGGGGCTGTTTTTCTGCAAAGGGACCAGGACGACTGATCCGTGTAAAGGAAAGAATGAATGGGGCCATGTATCGTGAGATTTTGAGTGAAAACCTCCTTCCATCAGCAAGGGCATTGAAGATGAAACGTGGCTGGGTCTTTCAGCATGACAATGATCCCAAACACACTGCCCGGGCAACGAAGGAGTGGCTTCGTAAGAAGTATTTCAAGGTCCTGGAGTGGCCTAGCCAGTCTCCAGATCTCAACCCCATAGAAAATCTTTGGAGGGAGTTGAAAGTCCGTGTTGCCCAGCGACAGCCCCAAAACATCACTGCTCTAGAGGAGATCTGCATGGAGGAATGGGCCAAAATACCAGCAACAGTGAGTGAAAACCTTGTGAAGACTTACAGAAAACGTTTGACCTGTGTCTTTGCCAACAAAGGGTATATAACAAAGTATTGAGAAACTTTTGTTATTGACCAAATACTTATTTTCCACCATAATTTGCAAATAAATTCATTAAAAATCCTACAATGTGATTTTCTGGAGAAAAAAAATCTCATTTTGTCTGTCATAGTTGACGTGTACCTATGATGAAAATTACAGGCCTCTCTCATCTTTTTAAGTGGGAGAACTTGCACAATTGGTGGCTGACTAAATACTTTTTTTCCCCCACTGTATACTAGCTGTCTAGTCTGTGTTTTATCAAATGTGCAATAAGCATAAAATACAATTATATAAGGAATTGTCAACTCTTTCTCATTCTGAGAAATAAGGTAGGCCACTTGATAGAATTTGTAAAGCTGTGGAGCTTTGCAGCTCCTTCAGGGTTATCTTTGGTGTCTTTGTTGCCTCTCTGATTAATACTCTCCTTGCCTGGTCCGTGAGTTTTGGTGGGCGGCCCTCTCTTGGCAGGTTTGTTGTGGTGCCATATTCTATCAATTTTTTTATAATGGATTTAATGGTGCTCTGTGGGATGTTCAAAGTTTTGGATATTTTTTTATAACCCTGATCTGTACTTCTCCACAACTTTGTCCCTGACCTGTTTGGAGAGCTTCTTGGTCTTCCTGGTGCCGCTTGCTTGGTGGTGCCCCTTGCTTAGTGATGTTGCAGACTCTGGGGCCTTTCAGAACAAGTGTATATATATACTGAGATCATGTGACACTTAGATTGCACACAGGTGGACTTTATTTAACTAATTGTGTGACTTCTGAAGGTAATTGATTGCACCAGATCTTATTTAAGGGCTTCATAGCAAAGGGGGTGAATACCAATGCACGCACCACTTTTCCGTGCTGTATTTTTTAGAAAGTTATTCTTTTTATTTCACTTCACCAATTTGTCCATTACATGAAATCCAAATAAAAATCAATTTAAATTACAGGTTGTAATGCAACAAAATAGGAAAAACGCCAAGGGGATGAATACTTTTGCAAGTCACTGTACATTTTCTCCAAAATGTACCAAGGCAGTCAAGCTACAGTATTAGCATTTAAACCCACAGTCTTTGTTGTACCTCTGGAAGTTGACTTAGGCCTATTTATTTGTACTTTTCCCCATTCTCATTATGAAAGGTGTTATTTCTATGTCATGTCTGAGATTATTACTAACATCACTAAGTTAGTAGTATGCCCTAGCCTTACTTTATATGATGTGCTATTGTATGTAACCTAACCTATTTTTACACGATGTAGAATTTGTAAAGCAAAGGTCTGATTTCTGAAACTAGGCTAAACACAAAATTAAACCTAGTCTTTCCACTATTGTTTCAATGCTTCTTTCATGAAGCTTGCTTCATACATTCCAGCCATTTTGAAAGATCAAAGTAGGCCTAATTCATGTTGAGGAAAACTGTTTTACCTTTCACAGTACAATTCACTGAACCAAACGGACCAATGAACTAATGGAATCTGAGAACGAATGGAATGAACGGCTCCTTACTCTTTCTTTTAACATCCAGGGTCTTCTCTTACATACCTTAGCCTAAATTCATTATAGTTAAGTGCTTTGGCCTGTACATAATGTTGCTAAATAGAAAACACGTTTAGACATGTCTGCATCTAAAGAATGAACTCAGGTTGAGGTTCCTTCAGTACAGGTTTATCCATCCCAGAGTTCCTCAGTCTCCACTCTGACTTGTAGGATTGTGCTAGTGATCCTATGAGCCAGTCACAAAGCCTTCCTCTCCTGGTGTCTGATTTACAGTGGTGCCTGTGGAGATCTGTCCAGAGCAGGAAGTGCAGAGAGGGTCTGGCACCCCAGGGCCAGGCCATTCACTAGAAAACCAGGCATGGACTCTGTCCGCTATAGGGAGGGATGGTCACTGTAGGGATATTGTCTCAATGCAGAGGGAGAAGAGGATGTTTTCCTATGACCTAGCCCTCTCGCAAAGACCTACACCTTTTGTTAATGTGTGTGTGTTGGAGACTGTTGTTCTACAGTGTGTCTATATGGAAGGATGTTTTCCTTGCTTTGAGTGGGCTGGTACAGTAGCATAGCATGTGTTTGTATGTTTGTGTCCTCTGTTCTGTCGTCGTGGCTATGTACCTGTATGCCTATATTTTATGTGTTGAGTTTGTGTTTGTGCTTTCTGTTGTCGCTGTGTGCCAATGTGGCCAGTGTACATGTGTGTGCCAGTGCAGTCTGTGTGTGAGGTGCGGTGCAGTACAATGTGAGGGATAATGGTTGTGTAGGGTAATGAAGACAGCAGGAGTACATGGTGCTCTGGGGAGGTTTCATGCAGGCGGAGGAACCAAAGTGTGTGTGTGTGTGTGTGTGTGTGCCGCCCTCCCAGGGTCTTCTCATATAATATTAACGCTCAGCCTTCTCCCTGTCAGCACCCGCACCGCTGCAGAGGCGCTAACCTTCCGCAGCAGTCATTACTCCTGCCTCTGCTATGGGGGGGGGTTTAAATGGTAGTTATACAGGATAATATAAGGGTGTATGTACGTGATTGTGTGGGACCGTGTGTGTGTGTGTGTGTGTGTGTGTGTGTGTGTGTGTGTGTGTGTGTGTGCATGCATGCATATGTGCCTGCATGTTTCTCTGCCACGTGACCAGCATGCCTGTCTGAGTGGGGGGTTGGGACTGAGCTAATAGTATTATCAGGCTGGCTGTAGGAGCCTACAGTGGGGGAGCAGCCTGTGTCTGTAAGACCACCCCAGCACAATGATTGTTAAGGTGTCAGCATGCTTCGGTTCGGCTGGCGTCTAGCTGAACTCGGCAAACTAGGCGAAATGAACGAGTGTGCTCACATACTCCCTTAAAAGACCTTCGCTTGAAAAACAAGAAAAAACTGCAATAGTAATGTTTGTCCATTTTGAGACGCCGTATACACTTCCTCAAATAGTCAGAATTAATCTAAGATAACTCAAAAAATCGGTCATTAATTTAGACGTTTTTGCAGAGGAGATCTTAGTGGCATAATTTTACATCTAACTAAGATGTTTGGTGCAGTATTTCTCAAGTATATATTTTTTGCATGTAAATGAGGAGATGGATAGTAGGGAGGGGATGGATGGGAGGGGGGGAGGGAGGGTAGGGAGGGGAGGGAGGGGATGGAGGGGAGGGAGGGTAGGGAGGGGAGGGAGGGGATGGAGGGTAGGGAGGGGATGGAGGGGAGGGAGGGTAGGGAGGGGATGGAGGGAGGGTAGGGAGGGGAGGGAGGGGATGGAGGGGAGGGAGGGTAGGGAGGGGAGGGAGGGGATGGAGGGGAGGGAGGGGAGGGAGGGGAGGGAGGGTAGGGAGGGTAGGGAGGGGAGGGAGGGTAGGGAGGGGAGGGAGGGTAGGGAGGGGAGGGAGGTGATGGAGGGTAGGGAGGGGATGGAGGGTAGGGAGGGGAGGGAGGGGATGGAGGGTAGGGAGGGGATGGAGGGTAGGGAGGGGAGGGAGGTGATGGAGGGTAGGGAGGGGATGGAGGGTAGGGAGGGGAGGGAGGGGATGGAGGGGATGGAGGGTAGGGAGGGGATGGAGGGGAGGGAGGGGATGGAGGGTAGGGAGGGGAGGGAGGGGATGGAGGGTAGGGAGGGGATGGAGGGTAGGGAGGGGAGGGAGGGGATGGAGGGTAGGGAGGGGATGGAGGGGAGGGAGGGGATGGAGGGTAGGGAGGGGAGGGAGGTGATGGAGGGGAGGGAGGGTAGGGAGGGGATGGAGGGGAGGGAGGGTAGGGAGGGGAGGGAGCGTAGGGAGGGTAGGGAAGGGAGGGAGGGTAGGGAGGGTAGGGAGGAGAGGGAGGGTAGGCAGGGGATGGAGGGATGGAGGGGAGGGAGGGGATGGAGGATAGGGGGATGGAGGATATGGAGGGGAAAGCCTCAAATCAAATGCTCCCGAGGGGGTTACAGCTAGAAGTCAGGGTTGGCTGATCACACACTGCTTTCTGAAATTGCATAGTGTTTTTATAGCTACCTACCTGCTGAAAAACAACCTCATCAGGAGATGAAAACATTACAGTAAAGCACCCTGCCTCTTTATTCCTATCCTCCTCCTCCTCCCTCTCTCACTAGGACATTCTCCTAAATATTTTGGTTTCTTCCTAACATGCTGGGGGCTGTTAGCAGAAAGCTTCCTCCCTGTGTGTGTGTGTGCAGAGCAGCAGGCGTGATCTGAATGTGCTGATACTACACTGTTGTCTACTGTGAAAGATCTAACAAAATGGTGCAAGCGAGATCAATTACACAATATAAAATGGGGGTTTAGGGTAGGCCTATAGACTACAGTAGAGTCAGTGTAAAGAGGTTTGGGTTCATATCTCCATGCCTGACTGCCACACAGCATAGTCTTCCTATCTAATCCTATTCACTCACACTCTGATTAGAAAATCCCAAAGCTGTTTTCTTAATTAAGTATTTTTGTAATCCTTTGTGTGTGTGAGTGTGTGTGTGTGGGGGGGGGGGGGGTTGTGTTTGTGTTTGCGGGTGTGTGAGCGCAGATACCGTGCCAGTGTTTTTGCTTCTTTCTGTCTGTGTGTGCGAATATTGGTGTGTGATTGCTTTTGTTTGTGCGTGTGTGTGTTTTGTCAATATGTTAGTGTGTGTGTGAGCTCATAAGTCGACAGCCTGCAGACTGAAGCATAAATCCCTTGTGCAGATCCCTGGGGGGGGGGGCAGTTTACAGACCCATTCATAAGGAGGGGTATTTTCTCACGGAGCCCAGGCAGCTCAGGGCCAGCAGCACCACACCACTGTCAGTGTAATCCCCTCAGGATAGGTTCCACTGTGTTACACACACACACGCAACACACACACAACACACGTTCTACACGCTCCAGCCGCTGCTGTAGGTTCATTTACCTCAGTCGATCTACAAACATGTAGCCTTTTAGCTATACAATTGTAATATTATACCCCTGAAAGGGGGGAAATATGAGAAATGATTCACACTGACATGTAGCATCAGCGACTGTTCAGTCAGTTGTAATGATGAATTGCATAAAATCATCAACCCTTTACATACATCTCTTTTCTCAAATGACGTAGCGTTGACATTTCTATTCCTAGGCATTACTAATCAAGCGCAGTACAAACAGACATCAATGGAGCGCACAGATTATCGTATTATCACGTTCAGATGAATTATTAGAATATTACTTACGATTCTGTATTAATATCAGTGATGTAGTGGTAAAAATAAAGCTGGGTAATGGTTAAACTATAAACTCCAGTGGGCGATCGAGATAAGACGATCAACCATCTATATAAACGAAAACATATGACATTTTTAGAACTGTATTGTTTGCATTATGATTGTATTTTCATGTAGGCCTATAGGGAAGATAGGCCATGTGGAGATCACAGATACCATAAAAAAAACGTAGGGGCGTAGATCAGAAAACCAGTCAGTATCTGGTGTGATCAACATTTGACTGTTGATTGTGGCCTGTGAAATGTTGTCCGACTCCTCTTCAATGGCTGTCCGAAGTTGCTGGATATTGGCGGGAACTAGAATACGCTGTCGTACACGTCGATCCAGAGCATCCCAAACATGCTCAATGGGTGACATGTCTGATGAGAACTGGGACATTTTCAGCTACCAGGAATTGTGTACAGATCCTTGAGACATGGGGCCGTGCATTATAATGCTGAAACATGAGGTGATGGCAGCAGATGAATGGCACAACAATGGGACTCAGGATCTTATCTCTGTGCATTCAAATTGCCATTGAAAATTGCAATTGTGTTCGTTGTCCGTAGCTTATGCCTGCCCAAACCATAACCCTACCACCACAATGGGCACTCTGTTCACAACGTTGACATCGCCCACAACATTGACATCGCCCACACGTCGCCATACACGATGTCTGTCATCTGCCCGGTACAGTTGAAACCGGGATTCATCCATGAAGAGCACACTTCTCCAGCGTGCCAGTGGCCATCAAAGGTGAGCATTTGCCCACTGAAGTCGGTTACAACGCCAAACTGCAGTCAGGTCAAGACCCTGATGATGACGACGAGCACGCAGATGAGCTTCCCTGAGATGGTTAATAACAGTTTGTGCAGAAATGATTTGGTTGTGCAAACCCATAGTTTCATCAGCTGTCCAGGTGGCTGGTCTCAGACGATCCCGCAGGTGAAGAAGCAGGATGTGGAGGTCCTGGGGTGGTGTGGTTACACGTGGTCTGCTGTTGTGAGGCTGGTTGGACGTACTGCCAAATTCTCTAAAACAACGTTGGTGGCGTCTTATGGTGGAGAAATTAACATTAAGTTCTCTGGCAACAGCTCTGGTGGACATTCCTGCAGTCAGCATGCCAATTGCACACTCACTCAACTTCAGACATCTGTGGCATTTTATTGTCCCCAGCACAAGGTGCACCTGTGTAATGATCATGCTGTTTAATCAGCTTCTTGATATGCCACACCTGTCTGGTGGATGGATTATCTTGGCATAGGAGAAATGCTCACTAACAGGGAATTAAACCCTTTTTGTGCGTATGGAATATTTCTGGGATCTTTTATTTCAGCTCATGAAACATGGGACCAACACTTTACATGTTGAGGACCTCGGTGTCCTCATATGTAGTTACGGCCCTGGCTACAGTGAACTTGGGGGTATCACTGGCACCTTGTGTAGGCTGGTCTGTCCCAAGTTCTCAATCCCCACTCCTCACGGGACCCTGGAACATGTCAGTGTGCCCTCGGCCTACAAAATGCTGCCACACTCTGTTCTCCCTCCACACACACAGAGAATGGTGGGTGGTGTGCCAACTAGGGCAGGGCAGTGCTGGGGGGCTGAGCATGGAGAGGAGAGGAGAATGCTGGGTTGTTAGGCACCAGGCAGGATGAGGATCTGCTCATGGGAGCCAAACGGGGCTACTGCCAGAACTAGAATTACAGCTCTCTCTGTGAATCACTGTAACACTCCATCAGACTATCTAGCCTGTCTGCAGGAGTGTAGGCCTAACTCACCTACCACACGGGGGACATGTGGACTTGAGAGGAGAAGGACATGTAGAGATGAAAGACAAGAGAGCTTGCACCCCTGTAGTTAACTTAAGTATGTTGTGCCTGATCTGTGCCTGTGTGGTTTACAGGGATAGTGCTATTGGTCTGTTATTTGCTCTATGTGCGTGTGTTGGTGCGTCTCTGTGTATGTATCAACTATAATACCTATGAAACATCAGTAGTGGTGGTATTAGTAGTAAACTGTGGGTGGGCCTGTATAAAGCCAGTCTGTGGTCTCAGTTGGGTTCTGAGGCTGTAAAGCCTGTGTGATGTGGGATGAGTTCTACGTGTGTGTCTGCGTCACGCCTCCTCCTCCCTACTCCTCCTCCTTTCCGCCTCATCCTCCCATCCCATCATGCTCTCTGTCTTGCTCTCTGAGGGCTTGCTGAACCTCCGTACACATTCCAACAACACTGACGCACATCACAGCTGCCAACCCATAGGATGCTTCCTCCCTCTCTCTCAAGTATGATTTCACAGTAAAATAAACTGAAGAAGTGTCACTAATTTCACAGTTTAGTAATCCTGTTGGCTTACATGTCAGATATGGTGGTTTGAAGGGGGATGTTTTACTATAGTCCATTACAGTGATCCCTCGCCACTTCGCGGTTCACTTATCGCGGATTCGCTATTTCGCGGATTTTCATAATGCATTTTTTTTTTTTTGGTGCATTGTGCTCTGCATTCTGATTCGCTAAAAACTCACTCCCGCTTCTTGTATCAAAACATGCTACGAATTGTGCTATCATTTTGTCGTCTCGTGCAGTTATGTGTACGTACATAAAACAGCTTGGCAAATTTACATTAAGTTGGCCAAATTATCTTGTAATTTCGAACATCTCCTAAACCCATAATGTCGACGAAACGGCCTGGACCGACAAAAGCACCTGCGGATGGGCCCAAACGGCGGAAGATGCTACCTATCTCAGATAAAGTTAAACTTCTGGACATGCTAAGGGAAGGTAAATGACAAAGCCACAAAGCGACGATGAAAGAGAAGAGGGAGAAGAGGACACGAGAGATGAGGAGGAAGGACTAACGCTTGGTCGCTTAGCAACCATGGTGCGAATGGCCACTGAACTTAAGCGAGTAGCTGAGGAATGGGACCCTTTGATGAGCCGTTCATTACAGTTCTCCAACGTAATCGATGGTGGCATGTCGGTGTACAAGGATCTTTTTGCAAAGAAGAAAAAAGAGCGACAACAGCTGCCTATCACTATGTTCTTCTCCCGAACAAACACACCTGCACCGCGGGCTTCAGAAGAAGAGAACACTGCAGAGCGCAGTCAGGATGCAGCGGCCCAGTCTGAAGAGCAGTGAAACGGCCTACACGTGAGTCACTGTATTTGTATACATGTAATAGTTGCTAATTGTAAAAAAAAAAAGTTTTCTATTTCGCGGATTTCACTTATCGCGGGTCATTTTCGGAACGTAACCCCCGCGATAAACGAGGGATTACTGTACACCATTGACAGTCAGCAGCATGGTTTGATAGCCTTGTAATGGCCTCGTTAGGTATAGATAAAGCAAGTGTGTCTTGCTATAGATGGGTTAGCTCACAACGTCACGAAAACCATGTGCACGCTTCAATGGGACAGACGTCTGTGAGCTGTTGGGATTCTGGATGGCCAGATAGCTAGCAACAATGACAAGAAACTGCCATGTGGGGAATCGGAGGTGACTCGTTTCAGCTAGTTTCATCTTGTTCTTGATACCATGTCTTGTTTTGAGGCGTTTTGACTGATTTCATTACAATGCAAATATGTCTAAAATTACCTAGCTAGCTAACCAACATCTGTAACGATGTATTTGAGAGACAACAAGTTTATTAATTTGTATTTAACTAGGCAAGTCAGTTAAGAACAAATTCTTATTTACAATGACGGCCTACACCGGCCAAACCCGGACTCCCAATCATGGCCGGATGTGATACAGCCCGGGATCGAACCAGGGTCTGTAGTGATGCCTCTAGCACTGAGATGCAGTGCCTTAGAACGCTGCTCCACTCGGGAGCCCGAGTGCTCTTCGTGCCAATGTATTTATGTTTTCAATAAACATTGGAAATTAAATATAGTTTACATTTTGTCAGCAATCTAAGCCAACCCTGTCTGTTTTGCCCCATAGTTGTGCATGCGTCGGTTTTGTTGCTAAACAACCAACACGTCTATAGGAGAGAATATAGTATGGCCTACTGTCTAATGATAAGATGTGAAACTGCTATATTTCTCTATTTCAGTATTTCAGTCCTGCCTGTGTGTGGGAGAACATTCTGTTCTGTCCATATTTCCTGGACTGGACTCTAGCTGCTGGTTGATATTAGAGCAGTCTTGTTGTCGTATGACATTCTCCGCAGCTGCTCATTGCGTAGCAGAGTAGAGCATTCGCTCCTTTGCCACTCACAGGAAGTGATGTCACATCCACCGCCCACGTTGCCAACTATACTCCCTGGGGCTTGTTGCCAGGCAACCCCAAAGTGTCATTGTGGATAGGATTATGGAAGTGTAATATAATCTGGAGGAGGAGGAGTAAAGTGAGAAAGATAGCCTAAGTCCCAACAACAACACAACATGTTCAAGGAGACCGTGAGAGCTCTAGTATTGACAGACTGTGGGAGAAACGCTCAGCCTCCTACAGACCACAGTGTGTGTGTGTGCACATAAATGCGTGGTTATTTGTATAATAACTGTGTGTGTATGTTTTGTGCCTTCTCTCTAGCACGCTCTCTCTCGCTTTGGCTCCATCTAAACCACCAGAGCCAATATCAGTCCTGATTTAGTGGAAAATGTTCAGAGGGGATAGTGTATCCTAGACCTAGCCTAGTGTGTGGTCGAGGACCAGTGTGTGAGGCCGAGGCCAGCTTAGTGTGACTGAGACAGGCTAGACTCTGGCTGTGGTAATGGCTGTAAGCACTAGGGAGGATGAATGACTGGCTGGTTGAATGACTGGCTGGCTGTGTTTGGCTGGCTGACTGGCTGACTGGTTTTCCTGGCTGGCTGTTGGTGTGGCACCTTCATTCGCCCCTTCAGTGTTTCTGTGTCTGTGTGAGAATCACAGCTTCAGCTCCACTGTACTTAACTAGAGACAGGCTAGCACTGTCACAGCACATACATCGCCCTGCGTAATTATTGGGACAGTGAAGCATTTCTTCTTCTTTTGGCTCTATACTCAAAGTTTGGATTTGATATCGAACAATGACAGCGAGGTTGAAGTGCAGACTGTCAGCTTTAATTTGAGGGTATTTTCATCCATATCGGGTGAACCGTTTTAGAAATTACAGCACTTTTTTTACATAGTCCCCCCATTTTAGGGGACCAAAAGTACTGGGACAAATTCACTTATATGTGTATTAAAGTAGTAGAAAGTGAGAAAGTTAGACGTACAAATATCATATCCCCAAGACATGTGAACCTCTCACCATTACAATACCAGGGGAGGTTAGTGTTGTTTTGGGGGGGGTATGATATTTGTGCATCTGTAACTTTCCCACTCATCATTATTCAGGATTCATTCAGGATTATCCGTAATCATGGTAGCAACCACATTAATGTAGAAGTGTTTAGAAACATATTCTATTCTTATTTAGAATAAAAGACTCCAAAATGACACAATACATTATTTACTATTCATATCTATTGGGCACAAAATAATCTGAAACACAACCAAAACAAACAGCAAATGCATCCAACAAGTTTCTAGAGTCATAAGCTTGATGTAGTCATTGCCTGCTATGAATATGGGACCAAATACTTAACTTTTTACTACTTTAATACACATAAGTGAATTTGTCCCAATACTTTTGTTCCCCTAAAATGGGGGGACTACGTACAAAAATGCTGTAATTTCTAAACGGTTCGCCCGATATGGATGAAAATACCCTCAAATTAAAGCTGACAGTCTGCACTTTAACCTCATAGTCATTGTTTGATTACAAATCCAAGCTGTTGGTGTATAGATCCAAAATAAGAAAAAATGCTTCCCAATAATTACGGAGGGCACTGTAGTTAGCTCTGTGTACGTGTGTATGCGTGAGTGCCTGTTTCAGAGTGGTTGGTGTTGTGTGAGAAGGAATCTACTTACTCCGTGTCTGCTCGTGTGAGCGTTGCCGTGTTTTGGAGCATATCAGACAGAGCTAGAGAGCTTCTGTTCCGGTTGCTGTGAGAGAGAACAGAGAGGGGAGAAGGGAGGAGGAAGACAAGGTGAGAGATAATGTGCATGACAGAGGGAATGAGGGAGGAATGATCAGGAGCACACACAGAGAGAAGACAGGAGTACGGCCCCGGGAGGGAGGGAGGGAGGGAGGGAGCTGTTGTAATATCTCTGTGTGTCTGATCTCAGGCTATGTAGGGCGTTTAGAGCACTTTACACCAAACCTCTCTGAACCTGATCTGAATGGAGGATTCCTCTGTCTCCTCTCTCTCCATCTTCAGATACAAGAGAACAGACATAGGCCTGTACAATACTGACATATACAGACGTATACAGTACATGTCTAGGCTGAGGATTTCACAGTAGAGGTCTTCACGGATCCACTTGTACCCGAATACCTGAGACCCGATCCGGGACCTAAAAGGGTCGGGATCCAGAATTCTGATATGATTGTCACGGGTCTCGTATATGTATAATTTTAACTGACTTGTACGGAAGGACCCATACATATCCGAACGCAACTGCTGCAGTAGGGAGAGAGCAATTGTATGATTTATGCTGCTGCTCTTTGCTTTTCACGAGAGTGGCATGTGTAGCTTGCTGTTGTTGTTGGCCAATCATAAGTCATCAAAGCTGCAATAGGCTACAGCCATAGAGCCTCCGTGTTAGGAGATATTTAATCAATGGAAGATATAATTAAAATGATGGAATTAAAAGGAGAAGGAGAAGGATAGGCTACAATGACCAAGAGCCAACAGGTAAGCTGCTACTTTATATTCTGAATGGAGTTGTTGTTGTTTAACTGTGCAGGACGAGAAAGCGCATGCATTCTCAATTAGCCTAGCTAGCTAGCTTAACTAGTTTATGCAGTCAAGACAGGTACTACATAATCATATTAGATGATAAATAACCTAGCTATGGCAGCTATTAGTCTATTATAGTGTGAGTCTGCTTGGTTGGTTGCTGTCTCTCGTCTCTTCCTCCTACCTCCCTGTTCCCGTGTCACTCGCTCACACTCTCAGTAGCCTACACACACAGCACAGCCCCTGCTAGAGCGTCACCTCTCTTTACCTCCTCTCCCTCACGCTTCATCAGCTCCATTCCATTGACCAGATTGGCGCACATTCAACAAATCCTATCTAACAAAGTGGATATTTCTCAAATCCGTCATGAGTTATGTATTGTAACAGGCCCACAATGTGGTTACTTAAGTCCGATTTTGATATATTTCGCTGTTTTTGCTGCACAACATTTATAAATTGTCCCTTTTCAGGTTTAAAAGAAGTGACTGTTAAATGCTAACTCCCGCTCGTATAAGCTGGTTAGCATAGCTGGCATACAGAAATCAGTGGTGGTAGTCAAAGTCATTTTTAACTGTAATGCAGTTGATTGGTGACGATGACATGAACATGTGTTGGGGTTGACATCCATATAAGCGTTGTACTCTGATTTTTACCTCAATATAGTGTGCAATACACTTATAAACAATAACCTAAATCTATGCTAATTTTTCATACATTTAATGAGGAGACTCGGGATCTTTCCCCCACGGCCCTTTCCCCCACTCGTTTCCATGGCAATTGAGTTCAATTGACCTCTTTACCGCATCTACAGTATTAGCCTGTTCGATCCAGCCATGCTAGTCTCTGTCTGTCTGCATGGGGATTTGGAATCTGGACTGGCTCTTTGTGTAGCTAGTTGAATCATAAAAGTGGAGAGGGATGGAGGGAGGGATTGGAAGAGAGAGCGAGGGAGGAGGGACAAGAGCAAGAGAGAGGTAGGCGGGAAGAGGCGGAGACTGAGAGAGGGGGTGAGAGAGAGAGAAAGAGAGTGAGACCAGAACGGAAGAAGCGAGAGGGATAACTGAGCCTAAAATCGGTATTTTCCAGCAGGTGGCATAAAACAAATAAAACGATCAACAAGAGAGGAATTTTTGTATGGAGGTCAATGAGAGTGTCGAATTTAGTTCACAAAAAATGTAATGGCTTATTTGCTACATGTGGCTTATTTGATCTAATAGAAGTTTCTTAATGCTTAGGTTTTTACGAGTCTAATGATATTAGTAGGACATCGCGGCATCTTTGAGAAAAAACACTATCAGAGTTTTGCCTGTTGTTCACACGCGTATCTGCCCTCTCATTGGCTAGAATGGTCCCACCTGATCTTGCCTCCTCCTGACTGCCTTCCATTTTTGAAGACATTTATTTTCAGTGTTAGAGTGGCCACTTGAGGATCTGGTCAGTATAATGGATAATATGTGGCAAGACAGAGAGCTAGAGATGGAGAAGGGAGGAGGCTCAGTCACTATCTATATCTCTGTTTTGATCCAATAAAGAGCTTGGCAAATGGAGCAGTGGAAGTCCAGTCTTATATGTTGATAAGAAGACATCAGGCTGGGGCGGACAGACAGACAGACAAGCAGGCAGGCAGACGCACACAGGAGGGAGAGGGGGAGAGAGAGAGAGAGTATTTGTGTCTTTCTCTCAAACTGTACATAGCAGAGATCTATTGTATCAGTTTACTGGTTCATATCTTCCCTGTCTGCAGACACACGGACACACACACACAAACACACAGACTACACACACAATACATATTTTTCTCCCTGAAAAATGTCTCTGCATTCTGCACATGATGAGATATTGACTCACCACAGTCATGGACATATTAGAAGCTTATTCTCACACAATAACCAAGAGGGACATGATTATATTATTGGATATTTGTTATGTAATAATCCCTTACTGAGGTCATTAGGTCATTCAATATGCTAAGGTATTTATTTAGAATATTGTGCTAATGGCCTATATGTGCTAACAGCTAACTGCATGGTTGCTTCCCATGAAAATGTGTGTTTTGATGTGCTATCATTTAAATGTAGAGCAGCCTACTAGAATCGGTCACTATTTGTTTCAAGGTTATTAAAGTGCATTTAATAAGGCATTAAGCAACCATGGAAACAACTAAATCATTCATTTTAAGTGAGACAAAATAAACAGAGCTGGACTGGTAATAACAGTGAAATAGAATAACTAGGCTTACTTAATTATAATTATTTGGGTAATCATTATTTTTTGCCTTTAAAAGATGCAGTGAATAAGACAGCATGTACTGTACTGTACTGTACTACACCGCACGGCATCACACATACTCCTGAGGTCATTTATTTAGCACAACAAGGACAATCTTTATATTATCGTTAATTCATTATTCAGAGACAGTTTCAATGAGACAAAGCAGAAGGAAAGAGGAGAAAATGAAGTCCTGGTTTTCCTATTTTTCCTCTCGTTTAACGGACGTTGATACTTAATGTTTGTCCTATTATCCTTTATTTCAGGAAAATCGTCATTAAATTTGGAGGGATAAAGAAGAAGAGGAAGACAGAGTCATCAGAGGAGGGGTCTGATGAAGAACCTCCGCCTCGAAGATCCTCGAAAGACGATGACTCGGTGAGTCCCTCCCCCAGGCTCCAAGCTGCAGCACGCAAAAGCCTTATGACTGTGGTATTGTGATTGTTAAAGGCATGGAGTCCTTCCCCCTGTCTCCAAGGCTACAGTATGCAGGCTCTTTAAGGCTGCAGAACTCTTATGATAGTGTTTTTGTGATGTTTAAGGCAGGGGTAGGTAACTATATTTATTTATTTATTTTATTATTGTTTTGGAGAGGCCATTTCCTCCGCCTGCAGAACGCAGGCCCTTATGTTGAGAGACTCATGTCATATAGACTGGTTCTTATGACAGTGTTGTTGTGATAGTTAAAGCCATGGAGAGTCCTTGGGCTCTCTCGTTGGCCATGCTGCTGCTGCTATTGCTGAGTGGAATGCAGGTGTCACAGCTGTGATATGGGGTCAAAGTACACCGGATGGTTCAGAGTGAGTTCAGGGCCTGACCAACTCAAGAACTAATAGCTCCAGTGTCATTTTACTGGTGTCATTGGTAGAGTTGAGGATTATCTAGGGGTAGGCCTATTCTATACCATGAGGACAGTCCTTATCCATAGACACTGGTGTTGAGGTGGATGATCTGCTCTGTTCCAGTTGACAGAGTATTCTGTGAGTGGGGATGAAAGACTCTCTCACCTAACTCCACTCTCTCCCCCTGCCTGTGTCATAGGGGATTATCCCCCCCCTTCCCTGCCCATGTGTGGGTATAATTATCCTCATTACCCCCCCCCCCCCCCCCCAGTCTTAATTAGAGCTGTCTGAAGATGTCATTTAGAATGATGGCCCTGTCCTGTCTGTGGCACTATAAGTGGTGGCGTTAGTAGACAGACAGCTCTGAGATCAGCTACAGCATCATCACCACAGGGGACCCCTCAGCCTGGGAGGCAGCCTGACAGGCAGGGAAGGAGGGACCACTCAGCCTGGGAGGCAGCCTGACAGGCAGGGAAGGAGGGACCACTCAGCCTGGGAGGCAGCCTGACAGGCAGGGAAGGAGGGACCACTCAGCCTGGGAGGTAGCCTGACAGGCAGGGAAGGAGGGACCACTCAGCCTGGGAGGTAGCCTGACAGGCAGGGAAGGTGGGACCACTCAGCCTGGGAGGTAGCCTGACAGGCAGGGAAGGAGGGACCACTCAGCCTGGGAGGTAGCCTGACAGGCAGGGAAGGAGGGACCACTCAGCCTGGGAGGTAGCCTGACAGGCAGGGAAGGAGGGACCACAGCCTGGCAGGCCCAAGTCTTTTATGGTCAGCCTGGGTAATTCTCATCCACAGACACGTTATTAGTTTCAACTGAATGGTATTTAGTATCTCATTAAACTGTGGCTGTCATTAACAGGGTTTCTCTGATGTGTTTGCCTAATAATAAACACTAAGCACGCTTGAATGTCATACATATTGCTGCGGAGTGCATACAACACAGAGACACACGCACTATTGAGAATAGACAGGAATGCCTTCGATGGCTGCCTGCATATTAACCCAATAAAACATAGGAAATGAGTTGAACTGATATTTTGGCTGTTCTGATTTGTATAATACAGAACCTCCGTAATGCTAAACCTCTTTCCCTCACCCCCCTGTAGACTCGTCGGTCGAACCGCCAGGTGAAGAGGAAGAAGTATGCAGAGGAGGGAGAGGCCAGGGTTTCTGATGAGGAGGTGAAGGTCATGGCTAAAGCCAAGAAGACCAGCACTGCTGCAGCACGCAAAGAGCGCGCACAGCAGCTGTTTGTGGTGAGGAGATACTGGCCTGGCCTAGGCATCAATCAATAACATTCAGATGTTCTAGACCAGTGGTCCCCAACTCCAGTCCTCCAGTACCCCCCAACAGTACACATTTTTGTTGTAGCCCCAGACAAACACACCTGATTCAACTTGTCAGCTAGTCGTCAATCCCTCAATGAGTAGAATCAGGTGTCTTGGGCTACAACAGCAATGTGTACTGTTTGGGGTACTGGAGGACTGGAGTTGGGAAACACTGTAAGACTGATAGGTTCTACAGTATCAATACATCTCAAGGCTACATTCTTCATTGCTCTATCATTGCTCTATCTAGTCTAATGTGTGTGTTATAGCAGGACAATGCATCTAAAGGCCATACTGTATTCTGGTTTTACATTGAAAATACATGAAACGGGTGTGTGGTGTATGAAGGTTGTACATGGAGCTGTTAAAGTGTTTTGTTTGCACCTTGTCATTGCTGCAGGAAAACCCCAGTGAGGAGGATGCTGCTGTTGTTGACAAGATCATGTCATCTCGAATAATCAAGAACGAGGTAGGATTACAATCATATCATCTTTAGTGCCACATTCAGTCGAACCTCTCTTTGTAGTACTATAGTATCTTAGTTTGCAGTAGTACATCTACTTACCTTCTGCAATGCGGGTTTGATTGAATTCAATTCCTACTATACTCTGAGTGTACAAAACATTAAGAACACCTTCTTTATATTGCACCCCCCCTTTTTTGCCCTCAGAACAGTCTCAATTCGTAGAGGCATGGACTCTACAAGGTGTCGAAAGCGTTCCACAGGGATGCTGGCCCATGTTGACTCAAATGCTTCCCACAGTTGTGTCAAGTTGGCTGGATGTCCTTTGGGTGGTGGACCATTCTTGACACACGGGAAACTGTTGAGCGTGAAAAACCCAGCAGCGTTGCAGTTCTTGACACAAACTGGAGCGCCTGGCACCTACTACCATACCCTGTTCAAAGGCACTTCGATATTTTGTCTTTCCCTTTCTCCCTCTGAATGGCACACATACACAATCAATGTCTCAAGTGTCTCAAGGCTTAAAAATCCTCCTTTAACCTGTCTCCTCCCCTTCATCTATACTGATTGAAGTGGATTTAACAAGTAACATCAATAAGGGATTGTAGCTTTCACCTGGATTCACCTGGTCAGTCTATGTCCTGGAAAGAGCAGATGTTCCTAATGTTTTGTACACTCAGTATAGATACAGTACAGTATGCGTTCTCTAATATACAGTACCGTACAGATACATAATGATTGGACAAGCATGTTTTGGTGATTTGAACTGAAATCATAACCAGTCTCAAACAAAGGTTGGTGGCACCTGATATTCTGTTCTTAATGTTTTGTACACTCAGTGTATGAAGCGCTTTCAGTCTATAATATTGGTTCCTCTTCTAGGTCGCTCCAGGAGTTATCGTAGAAGTGGAGGAGTTCTTTGTAAAATACAAAAACTAGTAAGGCATTATTTTTCATTCCAATTAAGATAATTGCATGCACATTTTAAAATGTTTGTATTCAACCGAAAAAGCCAAATACAGCATGTTAAACAGAGCGATGTAAGACGCAGCTTGTCATTACTAGTCCTTGTACTACCACTTTGAGATGCCTTTGACTGAGCTCACATGTGACCTCATTGTAGTTTCAGTAGAACCAAATCCAGGTCAGTCTGAAGTGAAGACTAATTTGATGTGTAGTAGATTGTAAATCCTATACAAATGTAAAATGTACAAAATGGCACACATGGAACATGTAAACATAAAGCAAACATATATCCATTTGAAAGATTTACGACATGCTCTAAGAATGTCATAAAAGACATCCAAGGTTTATTTGAAGTTTGTATTAAACGTGTGTGTGTGTGTGTGTGTGTGTGTGTTCTTGTGCGTTCCTGACTCTGTGTGTTGTCCCCCTCTCTGTCTCTCTCAGCTCCTACCTCCACTGTGAGTGGGCCACAGAGCAGCAGCTGGAGAAAGACAAGAGGATTCAGCAGAAGATCAAACGTTTCAAGATTAAACAGGCACAGAGGGCCCACTTCTTTGCAGATGTAAGACCCTTTCACAGCAGTTTGTGTGTTCGTGTGCGTTTGTGTGTGTGCACGCATGCCGGTGTGTGTGTGTTTGCCTGTTTTGCGCAGGCGTGTTTGCATGCATCTATGTAGTGTGCTTTAGGCCTTGATATGTTCATGCTACCCACCCATACAGTCATACAGTGTGTTTCTTTCCCCCCAGACTCCAGATGACCTGAAGGTGGTTTTGTTTGTCTGACTATGGCTTCCTGTGTGTTTTCAGATGGAGGAGGATCCCTTTAACCCTGACTATGTGGAGGTAGACAGAGTACTGGAGGTGTCCTATTGTGAAGACAAGGACACAGGAGAGGTAAGAGGGGGGGGGCTCTCATTCACAACAAATGAGAGATGATTAGCCTGCCTTTTGTTGGAAAGAGAGAGAGAGACTGAGTGTGTGTACATTGTGTGTGTGTGTATGTCCTTGAGTGTGTCTCATCTCCCCATTTGTAGAAGATACTATTGTAAAGCATGGGGTCGTTCCATACATGTATATTATGGTTGTTGTCTCTCTTACTTTAGCTGATGGTGTAGCTACTAGTGTTGCTTGGTGTACCGGTACCACGGTAATACCAACATTTTAGAATACCGTAGTACCGTTTCATATGATACTACCAAATTGTTCAGCCCTACCGATCTAAAGAACCTGCTGGCGCCAGTTGAATTTAAGCATCTGCCACTAGTCTCTTGCATGCGCAGGTCCAATAATATCCACTTCACTTTCATGCACAGATCATGTGGCAGCTGTAATCAGCCTCATCCCCTACCAGCCCCCACTCACCTGCTTCTCTCCGTCCCATCTTCATACATTTACATTTTACATTTTTAGTCATTTAGCAGACGCTCTTATCCAGAGCGACTTACATTATCTTTTTATTTTAAAAAATTCATACTGGCCCCCCGTGGGAATCGAACCCACAACCCTGGCGTTGCAAACGCCATGCTCTACCAACTGAACTACATCACTGCCGGTCATTCCCTCCCCTACCCTGGACGATGCTGGGCCAATTGTGCGACGCCCCATGGGTCTCCCGGTCGCGGCCGGCTACGACAGAGCCTGGCCATACGCATCTATTCCTCCATCAGGTTTTGGAATAGAATTTAGCCGTGATGGCGAGCGGGGATGGAGACTGTGATGAGACTTCTGTTGTTAGATTTGTACATTTGTTACATTGGAGCAGCGCGCAGAGCGAGCAAATTTGGTACATTGTGTAATTTAATCTCCTGTTATAACCAAGAGCACAGGCCAGTCTGATCAGACTTTGCAAGTTCACTGTCATGCAGCCTCTGAGTGTCAGAGAGGGATAATGGAGCACCGCTTCGCGACAGGCATGCTTGCAGCTTTACGGCAAAGAAAATGGCTTGTCCCTAGCCTAAACGGTTCAAAAATCTATTTATTTCTGGTGCTCCTTAAATTCAGTTTGGTGCCTAACGTTTTAAAAGTTAGGAGCAGTATGTGTGTTTGTGGGAGAGAGAGAGTGGTGTGTATTTATGAGAGGGAGGGAGATAGAGTGTGTGTGTGTCTGTGTTAACTGACGATTAAAGAAGGTTTCATGCAGTGTTTTCCCCTTACTGACACAATGACATACATACAGTGAACAGTGTGAAGTTACATTTGATATGTGTTGTATTGAGTAGAAGTGTGTGTTGTTTTAACTCACATCATATCTTTCTCTCTCTCTTTCTTTCTCCCTCCCTCCCCCTCCCTCCCCCCCCTCTCTCCATCCCTCTTCCCCCAACAGGTGGTGTACTACCTGGTTAAGTGGTGCTCTCTGCCCTATGAAGACAGTACGTGGGAACTGAAGGGGGATGTGGACCAGAGTAAAATAGAGGAGTTTGAGCAGCTGCAGGCAGCAAGGCCAGACTCCCGGAGGACGGTAAGCCACCTTTATTCAACCTCCTTTCTCTTCTCTTCCTCTCTCTTCTCTTCTTTTCTCTCCTTTTCTGTTCTCTTTTCTCATCTCTCTTTCCTTCTCCTCCTCTAACATTCTCTACCCCCCCAGGAGCGTCCCCCAGCCAGCCTGTGGAAGAAGAGGGATCAGTCGAGGGAGTACATGAACAGTAACGTCCTCAGGGACTACCAGCTGGAGGGAGTCAACTGGCTCCTCTTCAACTGGTACAACAGGTCAGTAGGGTCCCCCAAGGCTGCGCGCACACACACACACACACGTTTCTACGCACGTGCACAGATACACACACACATACACACACACACACACTGTAGCTGTATGCATGTGCAAACACAAACACAGACACACACAGTGTTCTACTGCCCTGAGCAGATTCTGACGAGTCAGAAACACAGGGTTATTCCAGACTTCAGATCCTCTGGTTGTAGCATACTGTATCCCAGCCAGAGAGACAAGGGCTGGACTGTCAGATTGCTAAGTAGTGCAGAAGAGAAGCTAGTGAAGCAGCGAGCTGACAGCATGTCTGTACCGGAGCACAGAGACAGGGAGACGCTTGCTCAGAGCCTGCTGATTTCTAGCTTGGTTTAGGATTCAAAACCTGTGGAGAATGTGGTTAATAGGTTTGGACGGTATGCCGTATATATGGTATATACCGTATACCGGGGTATTTAGAAATACCAACGGTATGATTTTTGTTTTGTTTTGTTTTTGGGGGGGTTTGGGGCGCCCTAAAGCTCAGAGGGGTGAGTGCTACGCCACTACTTATAACTATAAGTTAACGATCTAAGATTAACCAAATAAATGATCTCCTGCTCAGGGCGCCAGCTATGCATTTGGTTTGCTAACTTGCTAGCTAAGTGGCTAGCTTGCAAGATCACACTTCTTGGTTACAGCAGAGACAATCAAGATCCCTACTGCTTCATTTTTTGCCGTTGCTGACAGGTGTATAAAATGTAGCACACCGCCATGCAATCTCCAGAGACAAACATTGGCAGTAAAATGGCCCGTACTGAAGAGCTCAGTGACTTTCAATGTGGCACCGTGTGTGTATGTATGTGTGTGTGTGTATGTATATATTTTACGTTTGGAAATAAATAGTGCCCCTTTTGTGCACTGCCAGTAATACCATATACCTTGGTATGGTACAGGAACGGTATGAAGGTATGAAAATACTGCCCAACCCTAGTGGTTAATAACAGCATAAACATGCAAAACAGTACTGGAAAACACTGCACTACGCCACATAGGCTATATGAAAAGATTGCAAGGTTGTCTGTCTTGCTTTGTACAGTATCTTTGAAAACGGTTCTCAGAGAGGATGCTTTCATTGACTGAAGGTTTTCTTGGTTGTCTGTCTTGATTTGTGTCTTAGTCTTAAAAACGGTTTTACTGAGAACGTTTTCATTGACTTATCTTTCAGTATAGCTTGTTTGGTTTAGAGACATTGTCACTGCACAGAGGTAGTGTTGAGGTTTTCCTGTGTTGTGTTTAGAGCGTGCAGTGATTTGGCTGAGTTAACATTATTAGCCTGTGTGCCTCTGAGGCTTGTGGATTGGCCCACAGAGCTGTTCACTGTTCTACACTGCTCAAAAAAATAAAGGGAACACTAAAATAACACATCCTAGATCTGAATGAATGAAATAATCTTATTAAATACTTTTCTTTACATAGTTGAATGTGCTGACAACAAAATCACACAAAAATTATCAATGGAAATTAAATGTATCAACCCATGGAGGTCTGGATTTGGAGTCACCCTCAAAATTAAAGTGGAAAACCACACTACAGGCTGATCCAACTTTGATGTAATGTCCTTAAAACAAGTCAAAATAAGGCTCAGTAGTGTGTGTGGCCTCCACGTGCCTGTATGACCTCCCTACAACGCCTGGGCATGCTCCTGATGAGGTGGTGGATGGTCTCCTGAGGGATCTCCTCCCAGACCTGGACTAAAGCATCCGCCAACTCCTGGACAGTCTGTGGTGCAACGTGGCGTTGGTAGATGGAGCGAGACATGATGTCCCAGATGTGCTCAATTGGATTCAGGTCTGGGGAACGGGCGGGCCAGTCCATAGCATCAATGCCTTCCTCTTGCAGGAACTGCTGACACACTCCAGTCACATGAGGTCTAGCATTGTCTTGCATTAGGAGGAACCCAGGGCCAACCGCACCAGCATATGGTCTCACAAGGGGTCTGAGGATCTCATCTCGGTACCTAATGGCAGTCAGGCTACCTCTGGCGAGCACATGGAGTGCTGTGCGGCCCCCCAAAGAAATGCCACCCCACACCATGACTGACCCACCGCCAAACCGGTCATGCTGGAGGATGTTGCAGGCATCAGAACGTTCTCCACGGCGTCTCCAGACTCTGTCACGTCTGTCATGTGCTCAGGGTGAACCTGCTTTCATCTGTGAAGAGCACAGGGCGCCAGTGGCGAATTTGCCAATCTTGGTGTTCTCTGGCAAATGCCAAACGTCCTGCACGGTGTTGGGCTGTAAGCACAACCCCCACCCTCATGGAGTCTGTTTCTGACCGTTTGAGCAGACACATGCACATTTGTGGCCTGCTGGAGGTAATTTTGCAGGGCTCTGGCAGTGCTCCTCCTGCTCCTCCTTGCACAAAGGCGGAGGTAGCAGTCCTGCTGCTGGGTTGTTGCCCTCCTACGGCCTCCTCCACGTCTCCTGATGTACTGGCCTGTCTCCTGGTAGCGCCTCCATGTTCTGGACACTACTCTGACAGACACAGCAAACCTTCTTGCCACAGCTCGCATTGATGTGCCATCCTGGATGAGCTGCACTACCTGAGCCACTTGTGTGGGTTGTAGACTCCGTCTCATGCTACCACTAGAGTGAAAGCACCGCCACCTGCAAAACCAGTCCTTTATTGGGGTTGTCTTGCTAATTGCCTATAATTTCCACCTGTTGTCTATTCCATTTGCACAACAGCATGTGAAATGTATTGTCAATCAGTGTTGCTTCCTAAGTGGACAGTTTGATTTCACAGAAGTGTGATTGACTTGGAGTTACATTGTGTTGTTTAAGTGTTCCCTTTATTTTTTTGAGCAGTGTACTATCAACATGCTGCTGGTGGGGAAAGGAAAGAGGAGGAAGAGAGGAAGAGAGAGAAAGATGGAGAGATGGAGAGATAGAGGGAGACAGAGAGAGAGAGATATGGAGAGACAGAGCGAGGGAGAGAGAAAGCGAGTGTGGAACACATCCAAAAAGCATCTTTGTCTGTAGCCAGGCTGTAGTGTTGCTACTGGGACTGTGTTTCAGAGTGCTGTGAAGTTCTTAAAGGCCCAATGCAGCCATTTTTATCTCAATATCAAATCATTTCTGGGTAACAATCAAGTACCTTACTTTGATTGTTTTCAATTAAAACCTCTTAAATGTAAAGTCCCCATATTTGGGGACCCTATTCGATTTTTCTTATTAAATTCAGTCTGGTATGAGAACGGAAGCCCCTATCTGCAATAGCAGGGTGTCTGCGGAAAGCTGAGTATCTTGGCTATTGATCGGCGCCTTCAAATCTTTGGTATGACTTACTACCATATACAGTTGAAGTCGGAAGTTTACATACACTTAGGTTGGAGTCATTAAAGCTCGTTTTTCAACCACTCCACAAATTTCTTGTTAACAAACTATAGTTTTGGCAAGTCGGTTAGGACATCTACTTTGTGCATGACACAAGTAATCTTTCTAACAATTGTTTACAGACAGATTATTTCACTTATAATTCACTGTATCACAATTCCAGTGGGTCAGAAGTTTACATACACTAAGTTGGCTTTAGAAGCTTTTGATAGGCTAATTGACATCATTTGAGTCAATTGGAGGTGTACCTGTGGATGTATTTCAATGCCTACCTTCAAACTCAGTGCCTCTTTGCTTGACATCATGGGAAAATCAAAAGAAATCGGCCAAGACCTCCGAAAAAAGATTGTAGACCTCCACAAGTCTGGTTCATCCTTGGGAGCAATTTCCAAACGCCGGAAGGTACCACGTTCATCTGTACAAACAATAGTACGCAAGTATAAACACCATGGGACCACGCAGCCGTCATACCACTCAGGAAGGAGATGTGTTCTGTCTCCTAGAGATTAACATACTTTGGTGCAAAAAGTGCAAATCAATCCCAGAAAAACAGCAAAGGACCTTGTGAAGATGCTGGAGGAAACACGTACAAAAGTATCTATATCCACAGTAAAACAAGTCCTATATTGATATAACCTGAAAGGCCGCTCAGCATGGAAGAAGCCACTGCTCCAAAACCGCCATAAAAAATCCAGACTACGGTTTGCAACTGCACATTGGGACAAAGATTGTACTTTTTGGAGAAATGTCCTCTGGTCTGATGAAACAAAAATAGAACTGTTTGGCCATAATGACCATCGTTATGTTTGGAGGAAAAAGGGGGATGCTTGCAAGCCGAAGAACACCATCCCAACCGTGAAGCACAGGGGTGGCAGCATCATGTTGTTGGGGTGCTTTGCTGCAGGAGGGACTGGTGCACTTCACAAAATAGATGGCATCATGAGGAAGGAAAGTTATGTGGATATATTGAAGCAACATCTCAAGACATCAGTCAGTAAGTTAAAGCTTTGTCGCAAATGGGTCTTCCAAATGGACAATGACCCCATGCATACTTCCAAAGTTGTTGCAAAATGGCTGAAGGACAACATAGTCAAGGTATTGGAGTGGCCATCACAAAGCCCTGACCTCAAGCCTATAGAAAATGTGTGGGCAGAACTGAAAAGGCGTGTGCGAGCAAGGAGGCCTACAAACCTGACTCAGTTACTCCAGCTCTGTCAGGAGGAATGGGCCAAAATTCACCCAACTTATTGTGGGAAGCTTGTGGAAGTCTACCCGAAACGTTTGACCCAAGTTAAACAATTTAAAGGCATTGCCACCAAATACTAATTGAGTGTATGTAAACTTCTGACCCACTGGGAATGTGATGAAAGAAATACAAGCTGAAATAAATCATTCTCTCTACTATTATTCTGACATTTCACATTCTTAAAATAAAGTGGTGATCCTAACTGACCTAAGACAGGGAATTTTTACTAGGATAAAATTTCAGGAATTGTGAAAAACTGAGTTTAAATGTATCTGGCTAAGGTGTATGTAAGCGTCCGACTTCAACTGTACTGGCATACTAATTTATAAGGGCAGGCCGAGCCGATGTCCTCATTTCATGATGGCTGCTACCTACATTCCGGTTAGCGTTGTAAAGCATAAATGAAATTAACACGGAATACATTGATACACATCGAAAGCCGGGACTCCACAGATCATGAGGATATCTTATTTGTCTGCCTGTGACCTACCGTTATTGATCACCAGCCCCGAGAGTGAAAATGTTTATTTTACACAACATTTTCACCAAACAGCAAACATTACATTTATATTAAAAAACATCTTAAAAGGTAAGCTTGGTCTGTGTTTGAGCTATAGCTACATGGAGGGTATCAAATGAATCCTTAGGTTGGTAGGAACCAATCTAGCATATTGCCAGTGTTATCTGATGATGTATGACTTAATGACAACATCGAATGTCCACCGAGTGACTATATCTTTGCGCATCAAAAATATGATGTCGCCTGCTTATGCGCTGTAGGCATCCATATCCCCTGTATGTCCCCCGACACCACCACAATGTTTGAGCGGGGTTGGTGTTGTAGAAATTTAGTTTTTATAGTGAACAATAACTTTTAGGCACATCCAGTGTGCAAATTACCACATTCGGACACTTTGGAGAGGTTGAAAAGACACTTGAATGTACCCTGGATACCCCATAACACAACCACAATGTTTGAGTGAGGTTGATATGGTAGAAATTGTGTTTTTATACTGAATAAATAGCATTTAGGGATTGCAAATATGTAATAGCGCTGGAATTATCTAATTTACAGACATATGCCACTTTGGAGAGGTTTAGGGACACTTGGAAACGTCCCGTGACCACACCTGACACCACTTACTAAAACATCTGCCCATTTCTAGTTGTTAGGTATATCAATCCCATTTTTTTTCTAATATTGTTCACATGTTGTGGAAGCCATTTGATGTGTTTCCAGCTCTAGTCATCAATAATTCACTTATAGCTTGTCAATGAAAGATACTTAAAAAAAAAAAAAAAAAAAAAAAAAAAGGTTATTTTGTATATGCTTGATCTTGTGTATTTTGAACTATGTAACTCCTATCTATCGTCTGATCATTTCCTCATCATCTCCCAGATGTCTTCTTTCCAAATATACCAAGCTTTGCATGCCAGAAACATGTAATCACACATGAATAGCAGTTACTTTTGTGTATGTCTATTTAGGCGGAAATCTACATTTTGCCATTACATTTAATAATAATAATAATAATAATAATAATATGCCATTTAGCAGACGCTTTTATCCAAAGCGACTTACAGTCATGCGTGCATACATGTTTTGTGTATGGGTGGTCCCGGGGATCGAACCCACTACCTTGGCGTTACAAGCGCCGTGCTCTACCAGCTGAGCTACAGAGGACCACATTTAAGAGGTTAAAATGGTCAAAAAGAAACAAAAAATAGCTTCTTAGCAAAGAGCAATTTCTCAAGCAAGAATTTTGCTAGGACTGCCTGGCAGTGGTCTGAGTGGGGAGGGGAAAACTAGCTGTCATTGGCAGAGAGGTTTGAAACTCTCTTTGTTATTGGTCTATCAACTAATTTACGACCAAAACAACATCCCACCAAAACAGGCTGAAATTTCAGCCGGTATTTTCAGCTCTTACACTAAAAGGGCATTATCACAATTTCAGATTATTATTCCATCCTCATTTTGTGGAAATGTATATAAAACACAGGAAAATCCTGTTTTTGACTGCACTGGGCCTTTAAGATTAAGGATTAAAGTCTAGGAGGCAAGTGGGAGTATCGGCTCTTTGCAATTAATGTCCAGATTTACTGTAACACCCCACCTTCTGGACAACCAGATTAATGTTCTGCCTGAATACTAGAGTAAGGATTCTGTTCAGCCCAGTCTCATCACTTAGAATCAATATCAGACAGGACCACAACTCTCTCTCTCTTTCTTCCTCCAACCACCTCTTGCTTCCTCTCACTCCTTTCTTCCTCCCTCCCTCTCTTCCTCCCTGGCAGACGGAACTGTATCCTGGCAGATGAGATGGGTCTGGGGAAGACCATCCAGTCCATCACGTTTCTGGAGGAGATCTGGCGTGTGGGCATCAGGGGCCCCTTCCTCATCATCGCCCCCCTCTCCACCATCGCTAACTGGGAGAGGGAGTTCAGAACGTGGACCCACCTCAACGTCATTGTCTACCACGGCTCCATGGTCAGCAGGCAGATGCTGCAGCAGTACGAGATGTACTCCAGGGACACACAGGTAAACAACAACAACATAAATAAACAACACAGGCTAGCCGTATGAGATGTACAGTCAGGGGTCCACAGATAAACAACAACAACAACAACAATAGACGGGTCCTTGAAGTTTCAAAAAGTTGTCCTCTGATGAGGGGAGGGGAGGTTGTGGTTGTCAAAAACAACAGCAACAGGGCCTTGAAACCCGCTGGCAGCCAGCATCGCATAATGCTTACTAACACAATAGAAACGGGAGAACAGGAGATAATGTGATGCACTTATCATTAGCTGTGAATGGTGAAGTGAAACTCAGGTGTCTCTCTTGTCCATTAAAGTAATGACAGTATTTCTTATATTGTGTATCAGGGAATAGTGACATGATATCAGAGATACTCAGTAGGACAATGAGATTTGTCCAAGGAAGAGCTTGCAGGCCACATAATGAGAGAGAGATACTGAGATTGAGTAGCATGACTGTCATGTTCCAGCGTGCCTAGTCACCTTACCCCTTTACATATGTACCTATAATGAACCAGTATCCCTTCACATTGTAAATATGCTACTGGAACTGACCCTGTATATCAGGACTGCCCAAGATTGTTCCTGGAGAGCTACCGTCCTGTAGGTTTTTGCTCCAACCCTAATCTAGCACAACTGATTCTAATTATTAGCAGGTTGATAAGATGAATCAGGTTAGTAACACCTGGGGTTGGAGCGAAAACCTACAGGAGGATAGCTCTCCAGGAACATGCTTACTTAGTCATGTTCTTCTAATTTCTTATTTTTATATCTTGTGTGTCTTTGTTCTACCTTGTTATTTGTAGTAATACATTGTTATTGATTACTACATTGCTGGGGTTAGAGCTTGCAAGAAAGACATGTCACTGTACTTGTGCATGTGACATTAAAACTTGAAAGCAGGACTCAATTTAACAGCACATGAGAAGGTTTTGAAGAGTGGCACATGTCAGGTGGTAGCCCTGGGCAAAGGTTTTTGCTGCGGTGGTTGGCAGAGTAATGTGGAATGACAGACAGCTGTTAGGAGATCTTAGTATGCAAATGTAACAAGGAGGACGGGAAAGAACAGATGAGGGAGGAGTGGAAAGAACTGATGAAGGAGGAGTGGAAAGAACAGATGAGGGAGGAGGGGAAAGAACAGATGAAGGAGGAGTGGAAAGAACAGATGAGGGAGGAGGGGAAAGAAAGATGAAGGAGGAGTGGAAAGAAAGATGAAGGAGGAGGGGGAAGAGGAGCTGCCACCAGGATGTCTCACTGGAACACTGTGATGTCACTGGGTTCATACTGACAGCACGGCTCACCCCTTTAAAAACACAGGGAATCACCTTAACATACAGGGAATCACACACACTGCACAGGATGTCTCACTAGATATGAGAATGGAATATTGTCAAGGACCATCTTTATATTCTGTCTTCTCAAATTATTTAAATCACTGATATTTCTTTAGAAGTCATTATACAGTCAACCATTGAGAATGAGAAAAGCTGAATGAATAGAAGAGTTGTATTGACTTCCTGTGTGTTTCTTCCTGGTTTCCCTCCAGGGTCGTGTGGTGCGGGGAGCCTACAAGTTCCACGCCCTCATCACCACCTTTGAGATGATCCTGGGTGGCTGTCCCGAGCTCAACGCCATCGAGTGGCGCTGCGTCATCATCGACGAGGCCCATCGCCTCAAGAACAAGAACTGCAAGCTGCTAGAGGGCTTCAAGCTCATGAATCTGGTATGTCCAAGTCACTGAGCATACTGCAGGGCAGAACTGAACAAAGGGCAGAAATGCAGCCATTACAGCTTGAATGTTTGAGATCCTAGACCTAGTGTGTCTCAAATCAGTATCTTGTTTGTGTGTGGAGAGAAGCTGTGAAAAGTGCCCATTTGGTAACTAATACTGTACACCAATCTGGTTGTCTCTTAAGATTGTTTGTGATTGAGGTCTCCCCTCTCTCTGTAGTTGTGTTCAGTTGAGGCACAGCTTGTATGTTGGAGTTCCTATGCTGTGTGTCTTGTATTGTTTCTAACTCACATCTCTCTCTTCCCTCTCCTCTATCTCCAGGAACACAAAGTCCTTCTGACAGGGACCCCCCTCCAGAACACGGTAGAGGAGCTGTTCAGTCTGCTGCACTTCCTGGAGCCTCAACACTTCCCCTCAGAGAACACCTTCATGCTGGAGTTTGGAGACCTTAAGACTGAGGAGCAGGTGAGGCTGTGTGATTCTATCATGTGGTTGTTTGGTTCGTATCAAGTGTGTCGGTGTCAGTGTGTGAGTGTTATGTTGTTGGGTTCCTATCAACAAAGTGTGTATGTGAGAAATACAGTGTGTTATATTTTTGTCTCTGCCTGTTTGCCTGTGTGTGAGTGTGTCCTTTACCCTCACTGATCATAATGAATATGATTATTAATACAGAAGCTAATTTGTTTTCATATGGTATCAGGGGACAAGTGTGTTTATTTCCCCACTCACCCCACCTGGTGTTTGAACAGTGTGTCAGTGTGTGTGGAGCTAAAGGTCCCGTTGGTACAGATAGAACTCTGAAGGAGAATAGAGCTCTCCAACTAGGTCATGCACACACACACACACACACTTCTGCTACTCACTGTTTATTATCTACGCATAGTCACTTTACCCCTACCTACATGTACCCCCTGTATATAGCCTCGTTATTGTTATTTTATTGTGTTACTTTTTTTACTTTTAGTTTATTTAGTAAATATTTTCTTAACTCTATTTTCTTAAAACTACATTGTTGGTTAAGGGCTTGTAAGTAAGCATTTCACACCTGTTGTATTTGGCGGATGTGACAAAGAAAATTTGATTTGATTTTGATTTTTGAAAGACCTACATATGGTTGATATTATGTCAAAAACCCTGTAGCATTATTCTTCTGTAATTACAGTTATTTGAGTACCCCTATTATCAACCCCATGGACTTCATTAGCCTATTATTTTAATCAGTCATCATATCTTCCTATGGAGCTATACACTGAGTGTACAAAACATTAAGAACACATTCCTAATATTGAGTTGCACCCCCCCTTTCCCCTCAGAATAGCCTCAATTCGTCTAGGCATGGACTACAAGGTGTCGAAAGCATTCCACCGGTATGCTGGCCCATGTTGACTCCAATGCTTCCCACAGTTGTGTCAAGTTGGCTGGATGTCCTTTGGGTGGTGGACAATCTTTGATACACACAGGAAACTGTTAAGCGTGAAAAACCCAGCAGCGTTGCAGTTCTTGACACACTCAAACCGGTGCACCTGGCACCTACTACCATACCCCGGTTTAAAGGCACTTCAATCTTTTGTCTTGCCCTCTGAATGGCAAATCATCCATGCCTCAATTGTCTCTAGCTTAAAAATCCTTTAACCTGTCTCCCCTTCATCTACAGTGCATTCGGAAAGTATTCAGACCCCTTGACTTTTTCCACATTTAAACAGAGGTGCTGAAGGATTAGCATGATTAAGAGGGGTTGACAATGGGGCGTTCAGTGGTACTATGATTGTCAAACCAGTACAACACACTAAGTGTACCAAACATTAGGAACACCTGCTTTTTCCATGACATAGACTGACCAGGTGAATCCAGGTGAAACCTACGATCCCTTATTGATGTCACCTTTTAAATCCAATTCAATCAATAAGCGCCTTCAGAAAGTATTCAGACCCCTGGACTTTTTCCACATTTTGTTACGTTACAGCCTTATTCTAAAATGGATTAAATTGTTTTTTCCCCTCATCAATCTACACACAATACCCCATAATGACAAAGCAAAAACAGGTTTTTAGATATTTTTGCAAATGTATAAAAAAAGAAAAACTGAAATAATACATTTACATTAGTATTCAGACCCTTTACTCAGTACTTTGTTGTAGCACATTTGGCAGCGATTACAGCCTCGAGTCTTCTTGGGTATGACGCTACAAGCTTGGCACACCTGTATTTGGGGAGTTTCTCCCATTCTTCTCTGCAGATCCTCTCAAGCTCTGTCAGGTTGGATGAGGAGCGTTGCTGCACAGCTATTTTCAGGTCTCTCCAGAGATGTTCGGGCTCTGGCTGACTTGTCCCGAAGCCACTCCTGCGTTGTCTTGGCTGTGTGCTTAGGGTCGTTGTCTTGTTGCTTCGCCCCAATCTGAGGTCCTGAGCGCTGTGGAGCAGGTTTTCATCAAGGATCTCTCTGTACTTTGCTCCGTTCATGTTTGCGTCAATCCTGACTAGTCTCCCAGTCTCTGCCGCTGAAAAACATCCCCACAGCATGATGCTGCCACCACCATGCTTCATCGTAGGGATGGTGCCTGGTTTCCTCCAGACGTGACGCTTGGCATTCAGGCCAAATAGTTCAATCTTGGTTTCATCAGACCAGATCATCTTGTTTCTCATGATCTGAGAGTCTTTAGGTGCCTTTTGGCAAACTCCAAGCGGGCTGTCATGTGCCTTTTACTGAGGAGTGGCTTCTGTCTGGCCACTCTACCATAAAGGCCTGATTGGTGGAGTGCTGCAGAGATGATTGTCCTTCTGGAAGGTTCTCCCATCTCCACAGAGGAACTATAGAGCTCTGTCAGTGACCATCGGGTTCTTGGTCACCTCCCTGACCAAGGCCCTTCTCCTCTGATTGCTCAGTTTGGCCGAGCGGCCAGCTCTAGGAAGAGTCTTGGTGGTTTCAAACTTCTTCCATTTAAGAATGATGGAGGCCACTGTGTTCTTTGGGACCTTCAATGCTGAAAACATTGTTTGGTACCCTTCCCCAGATCTGTGCCTCGACAGAATCATGTCTCAGAGCTCTACAGACAATTCCTTCGACCTCATGGCTTGGGTTTTGCTCTAACATGCACTGTCAACTGTGGGACCTTATATAGACAGGTGTATGCCTTTCCAAATCATGTCCAATCAATTAATTTACCACAGGTTGACTCCAATCAAGTTGTAGAAACATCTCAAGGATGATCAATGGAAACAGGATGTACCTGAGCTCAATTTCGAGTCTCATAGCAAAGGGTCTGAATACTTATGTAAATAAGGTATTTGTTTTTTCGTTGTCTTTATACATTTGCAGAAAATTCAGAAAACCTGTTTCCGCTTTTTCATTATGGGGTATTGTGTGTAGATTGCTGAAGGAAATAAGTATTTAATCAATTTTAGAATAAGGCTGTAACGTAACAAAATGTGGAAAAAGTCCAGGGGTCTGAATACTTTCTGAAGGCGCTTATTGATTGAATTGGATTTAAAAGGTGACATCAATAAGGGATCGTAGGTTTCACCTGGATTCACCTAGTCAGTCTATGTCATGGAAAAAGCAGGTGTTCCTAATGTTTGGTACACTCAGTGTGTTGTACTGGTTTGACAATCATAGTACCACTGAACGCCCCATTGTCAACCCCTCTTAATCATGCGAATCCTTCAGCACCTCTGTTTAAAATCGTGTGCGTGTGTGTGCATGAAAGTGTGCATTCAGTTCGACTCTCCATGTTAACCTGTATCTTCCATCTCTCTGTATCGGTCTCTCTGTGTGTCAGGTCAAAAAGCTTAACATATTACTGTATCTGTATGTATGTGTGTGTGCGTGCGTATGCATGTCTCCATATATGAACCTGTATATCTCTGTCTCTCTCAGGTCCAGAAGTTGCAGGCCATCCTGAAGCCCATGATGCTGCGTCGTCTTAAGGAGGACGTGGAGAAGAAGCTGGCTCCTAAGGAGGAAACCATCATTGAGGTGTGTATGTGCGTTGTGTGTGTATGTGTATGCATTAGATTGATGAGTGTGTTTGCGGTTTTTTTTGTCTTAGTTTTGCTGACTGTTGTTTGAATGTTTCTATATAATGTGGTCAGGTGGAGCTGACCAACATCCAGAAGAAGTACTACAGAGCCATCCTAGAGAAGAACTTCTCCTTCCTGTCTAAAGGAGTCGGCCAGGCCAACGTCCCCAACCTGGTCAACACCATGATGGAGCTGAGGAAGTGTTGCAACCACCCCTACCTCATCAAAGGTACTGAACACACCACTACCTGACCCTGACTCTGACCCCTACCTAACCCTAACCCTGACCACTACCTGACCCTGACCCCTACCTAACCCTTACTGTACCCAGGGTTGGGGTCAATACCATTTAAATTCCAATCAATTCAGAAAGTAAACCAAATTCCCCATTTTCCCCATTGAAAAGCATTGAAGAGAATTGGAATTGGAATGTCAGTGTACTTCCTTATTTGACTGGAATTTTTATGGAATTGCCCCAAGCCTGACTGTAACTCAACCTGGTCAACACCATGATGGAGCTGAGAAGGTGCTGTAACCAGCCTTACCTCATCAGATGTATTAACAGTAATATTGCTACAATCCAGGTTGTGGAACGCTGTATGTAGCCTCATGTTATATGGATGGACAGTGTATGCCATATGGGGAAGGCTGATTTGGGTAATTCCCACCCATACAGGTAGTAAAGAGCTTTATAACAGCCTCGGGGCAGAATGAAAACCACTGAGTCAGAGATATCCTCATTCCTCACTATCTTTCCCTCTGTCTCTGTGTCACGGCTGTCAGTGAGATGCCGTTGAAGAAGTCAGGCGCAGGACACAGAACTCTCGGACACGTACTTTAATCCCATACCGAAAAGATGAACACAGAATAACTCCACGCAGGGAGGAAATAACCCACTCACAAATGACATACGTGAAGGGAAACAATCACACACAAGATCCCGATGAGAGACAGGGGTAATTATAGGGCAACAATCAAACATAATGACGAACAGGTGTAAACAATACAGACAAAACTAGACAGACACCGATAACATCGAACGGCAGCAGCTAGTACTCCGGGGACGACGAACGCCGAAGCCTGCCCGAGCAAGGAGGAGGAGCAGCCTCGGCAGAATCCGTGACACTCTGTCTGTTTGTCTCACCCACCCACCTGCTCTCCTCCTCCCTCCATCTCTTCATCATACTCCCCTGTTTCTCCTAGCTGTGTCAGAACTCCTAGAACAGAGAAAGCAGGCCAGGAGGTTGAGGCTCTGAAACAGATGCCGGACTAACTTCACCTCTCCATGTCCCTTTCCCTCCATCCCTCTGTTCATCCCTCTATCTATTTTCACATCCCCCCTGCCAAAAGCTGCTGTGTTGGCCCATTGCTCTTCCTCTCCTTCCTCCTATGTCACCGCTGTACTTCTGCTCTGGTTCATCTGGTTTGGCAAATTGCTCTCGTACAAGGCCAGCCTAGTGGACCTTTGGCCTGTGGTTTGACAGCTGTTTCTGTATGTGTACTTGAGTGTGTGCTTGTGCGTGTGTGTGTGTGTGTGTGACTGTGTATCCGTTTTAATGAGGGCTAGGACAACTAAAGGATCAGCTCTAGAGTTGATAAACTGCCAAACTGAAATATTAAGGTTTTCTAATATCCAGTAGTTTTTAGTATAAAAAAAAAAAAAAATGGCAGGGGGTTGTTAGATTTGGTAAACATTATAGAAGTCCCAACTCTCATATTGTCTTTGACCTGCATACAGATTCGTGTAATTATGGTACCTGTCACACTTCATCAATGCTGGTTTGTGAGTTGGAGGCAGTGAGCTGCGTGTGTGAGCTGTCTCCTTGGTCATTATCCCTCTAGCCAGTGACCAGAGAGAGAGTTCCTTGTACCGTCACCTCTCTCAGGTCCACCCATCAGTGGATGGCTCTCTTTTCCAGTACCATATTGTACAACATCTATTCCATGACTGAGTTGCTATTCCTGTCTGTCTTAAAGTAGGTACTGTATATGAACTGCATACAGATTAGGTCAAAATGGTAGCATGGTACTAGATTAAGTGTCATCCAGTCTTTTCCCAATAGAAGCCAAACTCTGGTGGCAACAGGGTTAGACAGGGGGCTCGTCCTGCTTGTACAATTGAAGCGGAAACACTGAGGCCATCACTGACTTAATTTGTCTGTCCATCTTCCCAGGTGCTGAAGAGAAGATCTTGGAGGACTTCCGGGAGGTGTACAGCCCTGTTGCCTTTGATTTCCACCTGCAGGCCATGGTGCAGTCAGCTGGTAAACTGGTCCTCATAGACAAGCTGCTGCCCAAGATGAAAGCCGGGGGACACAAGGTCCTCATCTTCTCCCAGATGGTCCGCTGTCTGGATATCCTGGAGGACTACCTCATCCAGAGAAGGTACTGCTGCCTGCGCCTCTTCTTGCGTTACTATGCTCCCAAGTACTCCACACGAATAGAGGTTCTCTCTCCTCAGATATTTCATATTGTAAGATGAGGTAGTTTGAGGTGAGATAAAGGCTTGTGAGATATATAACGTTTATTACTTTGTGTTAGTGCATGTAGAATTTGAAACGCCCTCTGCAGTTTCATCTGCAGGGTATAGCTAGGCTGATGAGGAAGAAGACAGGAATCATGCTTGAGAGGGTAGTAGACGTTGTGTAATTTCCATTTTTCATCTCCATTTTCAAAGTGACATATTTATGTCTTATTATCTGGTGTTAGCTCGCTAGCAGTCTGCAGTGCAGCAAAAGCTGAATCACTCCAGTACTTCCCTTATTAAATTGAATTTAGTTTAAGAGAAATGCTGAATCTCTAAGCATTAGCTTCTCTCTCTCCAGTGACTGTCTGAGAAAGAGCCTTTTAAAGCCCCCCCGTGCTCATTGCTCCATAATGCTACCCAGAGCAGGGAGATGATAAAGACTGTGTAACAGAAGCAGAAGAATGTACCAAGACCCTCTCATTCAAGGTCTTAATCTCCTGGCTTAATGAGCTTCCTGTTTGCGGCGCTAAATGAAAAGGATATTATCCCAGCAGCCCGTCTGAGCTGTGGAAAGAAGGCGACTGGCCTGGTCTGTGTGGTCTCTCTATCTCTTTCTCCCTCTCCCTCTTGATATCTCTGTCATCTCTCTTCTTCTCCCTCTCTATCCTCTCCTCTTGTCTCTGTCTCACTACCCCGGGCCTGGCCCTGTGTTTTTCTCCCCTCTCTGCTTCTCTCTGGCACTCAAACCCCGAACCAAACCAGTGTAAACACACAAGGCGAGGTGCTCCGCTCGTCTCTGTGGCTAGGCAAGGCTTAGCCGGGGTTCAGCGGCAGGTCACAGACCCCCTCGGGGCGCTCCCACATCAGACAGAGGGAGAGAGGAGTCTGGGCGGGTGGAGGGAGGGAGGTGGATCACTGAGAGGTGAGGTGTGTGAGGGGAAGAAGATGAGGGGTAGGCGTAGGAGGTGGGGTAAGGCAGGGGCGAGGCCAGGTCTCCTGGGAAAGAGGCTGCCTGTGATCAACGAGCTAAACTACCTTGTTCTCTGCCAGAGAGAGGGGGAGGAAGGATGAAAGGAGGAAGAGAGAGAAAAATAGAGCGAGAGGGGAAAAGAGAGACAGGAATGGAGAAAAGAGGAAGAGAACTACTGAATGTTGTTTGAAAGTGGATGACAAAAACAAATTCCTGGAAATATTGTGTAGCAATTGGAGGCCCCTTAATGTGTGATGGTTGATGTTGTAACTCTCTGTGTCGTGCTGTATGTAAATGTTGACATACGTGATACTTGGATGTGTACTAGAAGATCCTTCTCCAACCCTGCATGGTCCTGTGTTCCTCAGATACCTGTATGAGCGGATCGATGGCAGAGTGAGAGGTAACCTGCGTCAGGCAGCTATAGACCGCTTCAGCAAACCAGACTCGGACCGCTTTGTGTTCCTGCTGTGTACCCGGGCTGGAGGTCTGGGCATCAACTTGACTGCTGCTGACACCTGTATTATCTTTGACTCGGACTGGAACCCACAGAACGACCTGCAGGTAAAGACACACACAGACATTTAAAGTGACACCAGCCTCCACTGAAATAGAATGGGCAAAAAAGGTGTGGTCACTTCCTATTTTAATTTAGTCAATTCAGGAAGACCTTGAATTGAGAAGTGTCTTTATATCCTATTATAATTGTTTCACTTTTTAATTTACACACAGCTTGGATAGTAAAATGTATGCATGCATGACTGTAAGTCGCTTTGGATAAAAGTGTCTGCTAAATGGCATATATTATATTATTATAGCAGCAATGATCTTTATCCTGGAGTGATTTTTGTTGGACAATTTAGATATTAAATGTATTGGGCTTTTTTTCTGTTATTCTCAGGCCCAGGCTCGCTGCCATAGGATTGGTCAGAACAAGGCGGTGAAGGTGTACCGTCTGATCACCAGGAACTCTTACGAGCGGGAGATGTTTGACCGGGCCAGCCTCAAACTGGGCCTGGACAAGGCTGTGCTGCAGAGCATGAGTGGCAGGGAGAACAGCGTGCCGGGAGGAGGGGTGAGTCTGCCGTGTCCGTCATACACACACACACACACACACACACACACACACACACACACACACACACACACACACACACACACTCTGTAGCACCTGTATCAGCCCGGTGGATGCTCTATGCTCCCAAGGGGACAATATGATGAAGTCCAGAAGTATGACCATGCCATGGCTGTGTCTTCTATATTACGGTAAGTCCATTCTACCAAATGAGAGTGTAGGAAAGGGACTAGTCAGGATAATAAACACAGCTTTGAGATATCCTCTTAGTGCATCATCAGTGTGTAGGAGGAGCTTAGCTGTTCCTCTCTCTGGATTAGCTGAACTATCAGGAAGAAAGTGTTGCCTGTGAACAGAAGAGTCTCTGAGCAGACGTTAGCGCCACCAGCTGCATACTAACACACCGTGGGTCAGCTGGGGGTTGCTGCTATCTTTAACATTTAAAAAGATCTAGCACGTGATCCAGTTCAGCTTCAGTTCAACCAACTGTCTCTCTCCTCTGCATTTCTCACACTAGAGTGTCTATCTGTACGTCTGTCCGTCTGTCTGTTGTTGAGTGGTATTAATGTGTGTGCATGTGTTATATACATGTATGTGTGTACAATGATGTAATGTGTAAATAGTCCAGTCTGTGATCTACTGTAGTCCATCATCAGTTCCCCTAACGCTCTCTCTGTTTCCCCCTCTCCTTATCCCCCTCCACTCTCTCTGTTTCCCCCTCTCCTTATTCCCCTCCCCTCTCTCTGTTTCCCCCTCTCCTTATCCCCCTCCCCTCTCTCTGTTTCCCCCTCTCCTTATCCCCCTCCCCTCTCTCTGTTTCCCCCTCTCCTTATCCCCCTCCCCTCTCTCTGTTTCCCCCTCTCCTTATCCCGCTCCCCGCTCCCCTCTCTCTGTTTCCCCCTCTCCTTATCCCCCTCCCCTCTCTCTGTTTCCCCCTCTCCTTATCCCCCTCCCCTCTCTCTGTTTCCCCCTCTCCTTATCCCCCTCCCCTCTCTCTGTTTCCCCCTCTCCTTATCCCCCTCATCTCTCTCTGTTTCCCCCTCTCCTTATCCCCCTCCCCTCTCTCTGTTTCCCCCTCTCCTTATCCCGCTCCCCTCTCTCTGTTTCCCCCTCTCCTTCTCCCTCTCCCCTCCCCTCTCTCTTTCTCCTTATCCCCCTCCCCTCTCTCTGTTCCCCCTCTCCCCTCCCCTCTCTCTTTCTCCTTCTCCCCCTCACCTCTCTCTGTTTCCCCCTCTCCTTATCCCCCTCCCCTCTCTCTCTTTCCCCCTCTCCCCTCCCCTCTCTCTTCCCCCTCTCCCCTCCCCTCTCTCTTTCTCCTTATCCCCCTCCCCTCTCTCTGTTTCCCCCTCTCCCCTCCCCTCTCTCTGTTTCCCCCTCTCCTTATCCCCCTCCCTTCTCTCTGTTTCCCCCTCTCCTTCTTCCCCTCCCTTTCCTCCCTTTCCTCTTTCCCCCTCTCCTTCTCCTTCTCCCCTCCCCTCTCTCTGTTTCCCCCTCCCCTCACCTCTCTCCAGCCGACCCAGCAGCAGCTGTCTAAGAAAGAGATCGAGGACCTGCTGAGGAAAGGGGCGTATGGAGCTCTGATGGACGATGAGGATGAGGGGGCCAAGTTCTGTGAGGAGGACATTGACCAGATCCTCCAACGTAGGACCAAGACCATCACCATTGAGTCTGAGGGACGGGGATCTACCTTTGCTAAGGTATCCAGTGACTGAAGGAGCACAGCACATTGAACATGATATGCCTAGTTGTGGTCATTGTTTAGATGTTGCTATCCTTTCTGCATGACTAGCAGTAGTAACCAGTGTCTCCTGTCTACTCTCATGTCACTCTTCATCACATACTCTCAGCTCTGTTAGGAGACTTGGACTATTCATTGAAGGAGACTCAGGAAGAACAGTGAATCAGATTATCAAGGTTTAATGTGATATACTGACTTCCTCTCTCTCTCTCTCTCAGGCCAGTTTTGTGGCGTCCGGAAACCGCACAGACATCTCTCTGGACGACCCCAACTTCTGGGACAAGTGGGCCAAAAAAGCTGAGATTGACATGGACACTGCCAATGACAGAGTAAGTAATGCTTTAGTTTAAACACTAAATCTGCTCTTTTTGGCCATGGTATGTTATATATGAGATCAATGCGATGAGTGAATTTGCTACAATAGTATCTGACTATCTGTGTGTGTTCCTCTCCTATTCCACAACAGAACAGCCTGGTAATTGACACTCCGAGGGTGAGGAAGCAGACCCGACCCTTCAGTGCCACCAAGGACGAGCTGGCAGAGCTGTCAGAGGGGGAGAGTGACAACGAGGACAAGCCCAAGCTCCGCCGGCCCCACGACCGCCTCAACAGCTACGGCAGGACAGAGTGCTTCAGAGTGGAGAAGAACCTACTAGTATACGGGTCAGTGTCAGTGACTGGACCACTTCTGCTAGATAATATACAAACCAACATTGATACTAAATAACAATGTTATTTAATACTGGTCTTAGCCAGTGGCATGAACATGTATGCACTCACTAACTGTAAGTCGCTCTGGATAAGAGCGTCTGCTAAATGACTAAAATGTAAATGCAAATGTCTTGGGGACCCACAGGATGTGCAGACTTGAGTTTCAGCCCAGACCAAACACATCTTGTTCTTAGTGTAACTGCTGGACAGTGTTGTGTCTGTACTGAGACGCTCCTGTGTTGTCCATCTATATTGTACAGTGTTGTGTCTGTACTGAGGCGCTCCTGTGTTGTCCATCTATTTTGTACAGTGTTGTGTCTGTACTGAGGCTCTCCTGCGTTGTCCATCTATATTGTACAGTGTTGTGTCTGTACTGAGGCGCTCCTGTGTTGTCCATCTATATTGTACAGTGTTGTGTCTGTACTGAGGCGCTCCTGTGTTGTCCATCTATATTGTACAGTGTTGTGTCTGTACTGAGGCGCTCCTGCGTTGTCCATCTATATTGTACAGTGTTGTGTCTGTACTGAGGCTCTCCTGTGTTGTCCATCTATATTGTACAGTGTTGTGTCTGTACTGAGGCGCTCCTGTGTTGTCCATCTATATTGTACAGTGTTGTGTCTGTACTGAGGCTCTCCTGCGTTGTCCATCTATATTGTACAGTGTTGTGTCTGTACTGAGGCGCTCCTGCGTTGTCCATCTATATTGTACAGTGTTGTGTCTGTACTGAGGCGCTCCTGTGTTGTCCATCTATATTGTACAGTGTTGTGTCTGTACTGAGGTGCTCCTGCGTTGTCCATCTATATTGTACAGTATTTGTCTCCAGTATTGACCCTCTCCTCTCCTGTGTGGTCCAGGTGGGGTCGTTGGAAGGACATCCTGCTCCATGGTCGTTTTAAGAAGCAGCTGACGGAGCGTGATGTAGAGTCTATCTGCAGAGCCCTTCTGGCCTACTGTCTGGTTCACTACCGCGGTGACGACAAGATCAAGAGCTTCATGTGGGACCTGATCGCCCCCGCCGAGGACGGACAGACCAAGGAACTACAGAACCACCTGGGTACGTTACAACCTCACAATGACCAAACCTCAGTGGTCCAACTACAGATTAGAATCTGGTTCCTCTCAAGGAATTCTTCCTTTAAAGGGCATTTCCCCTTACCACTGTGCTATTGGTTTACTGTTAATGTTTTTAATGTGTCCGTAACCAAAAATGATATCTGTGTCCCTCCCTCAGGTCTGTCGACCCCGGTCCCCAGAGGCAGGAAGGGCAAGAAGATGAAGATTCAGTCCAGCACGTTTGATATCCAGAAGGCTGAGTGGATCAGGAAACACAACCCAGAACACATGCTGCAGGACGAGGGATACAAGAAGCACCTCAAACACCACTGCAACAAGTAAGAAGCTAGTCTTATATAGAGTTGAGGTAGAATTTATGAAACGTCTCATATTTTGAGTTTTCCTCTGTTTGCTTCAGTGTATTGACACTAGCCTGTGTGAAAACATAATTGTATGTTTTTGTCTGTAGCAGAGATTTGACTCCTGCACATCAACACCACTGTCTGTAATTAAGACAAATTGAAGCAGCCATCTTCTCCATTTGTTGCTTTCTTCTATTAATGACCATGAATCAGATTACACATTACACTGCTGAATGATAATCATCTAAATGGGATTTTAACCAAAACTAATAACTGTCATTGATATTTTACTGACAGATAGAAAAAAACTGATTACACTACACTACAGACAGCGATTTTATATTTTTTATATAAAGCTACATCGATGATGAGAAGAAGAAGAAAACGAATCTTACATCCTATGAAATGGTTTGACATGAACCTATAAGTTAGTAGATAATGGTTGTTGAGATATAAAACATAGCCATATAGATAATGGTTGTTGAGATATAAAACATAGCCATATAGATAATGGTTGTTAAGATATAAAACATAGCCATGTAGATAATGGTTGTTGAGATATAAAACATAGCCATATAGATAATGGTTGTTAAGATATAAAACATAGCCATATAGATAATGGTTGTTGACATATAAAACGTAGCCATATAGATAATGGTTGTTGACATATAAAACATAGCCATGTAGATAATGGTTGTTGACATATAAAACATAGCCATATAGATAATGGTTGTTGACATATAAAACATAGCCATGTAGATAATGGTTGTTGACATATAAAACATAGCCATATAGATAATGGTTGTTGACATATAAAACATAGCCATGTAGATAATGGTTGTTGACATATAAAACATAGCCATGTAGATAATGGTTGTTGACATATAAAACATAGCCATATAGATAATGGTTGTTGACATATAAAACATAGCCATGTAGATAATGGTTGTTGACATATAAAACATAGCCATGTAGACGATGGTTGTTGAGATATAAAACATAGCCATGTAGACGATGGTTGTTGAGATTTGTATTTGTATTTATTATGGATCCCCATTAGCTGCTGCCAAGGCAGCAGCTACTCTTCCTGGGGTCCAGCAAAATTAAGGCAGTTCATACAATTTTTAAAACATTACAATACATTTTCAGATTTCATAACACACTGTGTGCCCTCAGGCCCCTACTCCACCACTACCACATATCTACAGTACAAAAATCCATGTGTTGTGTGTGTATAGTGTGTATGTTATCGTGTGTGTGTATGCATGTGTCTGCACCTATGTTTGTTGCTTCACAGTCCCCGCTGTTCCATAAGGTATTTTTTTATCTGTTTTTTAAATCTAATTTTACTACTTGCATCAGTTACTTGATGTGGAATAGAGTTCCATGTAGTCATGGCTCTATATAGTACTGTGCGCCTCCCACAGTCTGTTCTGGACTTGGGGACGGTGAAGAGACCTCTGGTGGCATGTCTTGTGGGGCATGCATGGGTGTCTGAGCTGTGCACCAGTAGATCAGACAGCTCAGTGCACCCAACATGTCAACACCTCTCATAAACACAAGTAGTGATGAAGTCAATCTCTCCTCCACTTTGAGCCAGGAGAGATAGACATGCATGTTATTAATATTAGCTCTCTGTGTACATCCAAGGACCAGCCGTGCTGCCCTGTTCTGAGCCAATTGCAATTTTCCTAAGTCCTTTTTGTGGCACCTGACCACATGACTGAACAGTAGTCCAGGTGTGACAAAACTAGGGCCTGTAGGACCTTCCTTGTTGATAGTGCTGTTAAGAAGGTAGAGCAGATCTTTATTATGGACATACTTCTCCCCATCTTAGCTACTGTTGTATCGATATGTTTTGACCATGACAGTTTACAATCCAGGGTTACTCCAAGCAGTTTAGTCACCTCAACTTGCTCAATTTCCACATTATTTATTAAAATATTTAGTTGAGTTGGGTTAGTGAATGATTTGTCCCAAATACAATGCTTTTAGTTTTAGAAATATTTAGGACTAACTTATTCCTTGCCACCCATTCTGAAACTAACTGCAACGCTTTGTTAAGTTTTGCAGTAATTTCAGTCGCTGTAGTAGCTGACATGTACAGTGTTGAGTCATCCGCATACATAGACACTCTGGCTTTACTCAAAGCCAGTGGCATGTCATTAGTAAAGATTGAAAAAAGGGCCTAGAGAGCTGCCCTGGGGAATTCCTGATTCTACCTGGATTATGTTGGAGAGGCTTCCATTAAAGAACACCCTCTGTGTTCTGTTAGACAGGTAACTCTGTATCCACAATATAGCAGGTGGAGTAAAGCCCTAACACATACGTTTTTCCATCATTAGACTATGATCGATAATGTCAAAAGCCACACTGAAATCTAACAAAACAGCCCGCACAATCTTTTTATTATCAATTTCTCTCAGCCAATCATCAGTCATTTGTGTAAGTGCTGTTCTTGTTGAGTGTCCTTCTCTATAAGCACGCTGAAAGTTTGTTGTCAATTTGTTTACTGTAAAATAGCATTGTATCTGGTCAAACACAATTTTTTCCAATAGTTTACTAAGGGTTGGTAACAGGCTAATTGATCGGCTGTTTGAGCCAGTAAAGGGGGCTTTGCTGTTTTTAGGTATCGGAATGAATGTTTCTTCTCTCCAAGCCTGGGGGCACACACATTCTAGTAGGCTTAAATTGAAAATATGGCAAATAGGAGTGGCAATATCGTCCGCTATTATCCTCAGTAATTTTCTATCCAAGTTGCAGACCCCGGTGGCTTGTCATTGTTGATAGACAACAATAATGTTTTCACCTCTTCCACACTCACTTTACGGAATTCAAAATTACAATGCTTGTCTTTCATAATTTGGTCAGATATACTTGGATGTGTAGTGTCAGCAATTGTTGCTGGCATGTCATGCCTAAGTTTGCAAATCTTGCCAATTAAAAAATCATTAAAGTAGTTGGCAATATCAGTTGGTTTTGTGATGAATGAGCCATCTGATTCAATGAATGATGGAGCTGAGTTTGCCTTTTTTCCCAAAAATTAATTTAAGGTGCTCCAAAGCTTTTTACTATCATTCTTTATGTCATTTATCTTTGTTTCATAGTGTAGTTTCTTCTTCTTTTTATTCAGTTTAGTCACATGATTTCTCAGTTTGCAACATGTTTGCCAATCGGCCAGACTTATTTGCCATTCCTTTTGCCTCATCCCTCTCAACAATACCATTTTTCAATTCCTCATCAATCCACGGGGATTGAACCGTTTTTACAGTCATTTTCTTAATGGGTGCATGCTTATTAGTAACTGGAATAAGCAATTTCATAAATGTGTCAAGTGCAGTGTCTATTATGCCCAGCCTTTGGAACTTTGGTTTTCCTAGCTATGGCTACTATATTGTGATCACTACATCCAATGGATTTGGATACTGCTTTCAAACAAATCTCTGCGGCATTAGTAAAGATACGATCAATACATGTTGATGATTTAACTCCTGTACTGTTTGTAACTACCCTGGTAGGTTGACTGATAACCTGAACCAGGTTGCAGGCACTGGTTACAGTTTGAATCTTTCTCTTGAGTGGGCGGCCTGATGAAAGCCAGTCAATATGTAAATCACCCAGAAAGTATACCTCTCTATTGATATAAAGCTACAGTAAATAGATTTAGGCTGCTGTGCTGTCTTTCTAAATGGGGTTGGTTGGAGGGTTTGTCTTCTGCCGTCCGGCTTTAGACACAGAGCCATGCAGGGCTTCCATAGAAAGTTCTCCATTGTTCCCAGAGCCATGGATCGTCCGATGGGTGGCACGCTGGCCAAACGGGGACACACTCTGTGGCTTTGCTGACCTCCGCGTTTTCCCCTCAGGGTGGAATGTGGACTGACGTTGGGTTGGGGCATGCACAGGAATGGCACCCTACTGTCCCTGTCCCACACAGAGATCCATAACCCTATCCTATGATAATGACATTTAGAAGATATGTGTTCAATAGTGTGTGTAGCTACTAGTACTGGCCTAGATTTACGAGGCCTGTGTTCTGTTGGGATATGTGTAACATTCTCGGTATGACTTGTATATGATCTGCATGTGATTGTGGGTGTGTGTTTACCTTCATGTATCTGACTGTTTGTATCCTGTGCTTGTATAGTAAGTACAGTATGTACATAAGTGTGTGGGTATTTTACAAGTGTGTGTACAGTTGTGTGTGTGTGAGTGCTCGCGGTCATGTGCGTGTATGAGCTCTATGTCTGGTGCTGCGAGGTTCCCTTCTCCATAAGATACCTCCCACACTCCATGGTGGGAGGGAGGGAGGGAGAGAGAGAGGCAAGCACTGGAGCTCACAGCTCTGCCTGCAGAGGGGGTGTGCTCATGTCGCTCCCTCTCCGCTAGTGGCATACTGGAGGTGTAAAGCTAGGGCCACACACACGATCTGAAGAAATCTACACTGCACTTTTTAACCTGCCACACTGCTAGACAGATCAAAAGGCTAGATTTTCTCAGACCCTAGTTTAAGAGAGGAACGGAGACTAGAATGTATGCCAGTCCATCACAGATCAGGCATACCATACCCCACCCTCCACCTACATCTCTGACTGAGGCCTGGCTGGGTGCGTCATGGAAACAGCATCTCTCCTCTGACTCAGCCTGCCTCTCTCTTCTCTCCTCTCCCTGCCAGCCCAGAGATCACATCATATCACACCACTCCGCTCTATGGCACAGACACTGTTCCACTCTCTATGGCACAGACACTGTCCCACTCTCTATGGCGGCAGACACTGTCCCACTATCTATGGCACAGACACTGTCCCACTCTCTATGGCACAGACACTGTCCCACTCTATGGCACAGACACTGTCCCACTCTCTATGGCACAGACACTGTCCCACTCTCTATGGCACAGACACTGTCACACTCTCTATGACACACACTGTCCCACTCTCTATGGCACAGACACTGTCCCACTCTCTATGGCACAGACACTGTCTCACTCTCTATGGCACAGACACTGTCTCACTCTCTATGGCACAGACACTGTCCCACTCTCTATGGCACAGACACTGTCCCACTCTCTATGGCACAGACACTGTCCCACTCTCTATGGCACAGACACTGTCCCACTCTCTATGGCACAGACACTGTCCCACTCTCTATGGCACAGACACTGTCCCACTCTCTATGGCACAGACACTGTCCCACTCTCTATGGCACAGACACTGTCCCACTCTCTATGGCACAGACACTGTCCCACTCTCTATGGCACAGACACTGTCCCACTCTCTATGGCACAGACACTGTCCCACTCTCTATGGCACAGACACTGTCTCACTCTCTATGGCACAGACACTGTCTCACTCTCTATGGCACAGACACTGTCCCACTCTCTATGGCACAGACACTGTCTCACTCTCTATGGCACAGACACTGTCCCACTCTCTATGGCACAGACACTGTCTCACTCTCTATGGCACAGACACTGTCCCACTCTCTATGGCACAGACACTGTCCCACTCTCTATGGCACAGACACTGTCCCACTCTCTATGACACAGACACTGTCCCACTCTCTATGGCACAGACACTGTCCCACTCTCTATGGCACAGACACTGTCCCACTCTCTATGGCACAGACACTGTCCCACTCTCTATGGCACAGACACTGTCTCACTCTCTATGGCACAGACACTGTCCCACTCTCTATGGCACAGACACTGTCCCACTCTCTATGGCACAGACACTGTCACACTCTCTATGGCACAGACACTGTCCCACTCTCTATGGCACAGACACTGTCCCACTCTCTATGGCACAGACACTGTCCCACTCTCTATGGCACAGACACTGTCCCACTCTCTATGGCACAGACACTGTCCCACTCTCTATGGCACAGACACTGTCCCACTCTCTATGGCACAGACACTGTCCCACTCTCTATGGCACAGACACTGTCCCACTCTCTATGGCACAGACACTGTCCCACTCTCTATGGCACAGACACTGTCACACTCTCTATGGCACAGACACTGTCTCACTCTCTATGTCACAGACACTGTCCCACTCTCTATGGCACAGACACTGTCTCACTCTCTATGGCACAGACACTGTCCCACTCTCTATGGCACAGACACTGTCTCACTCTCTATGTCACAGACTGTCTCACTCTATGACACAGAAACTGCATCAGTGACTGACTACACAGTGACAATGCAATGACTGCATATTTTCTATTCCACTCCATTTTGAGCATGAGTGCATCATTGAAGACAACATTTATACAGTATATACAGCAATACAAAATGTTTTCCCTTTGCATGGACAGTTGATCTACCGTGATGAGCTAGGCACAGTATTTCAGTCATCCAGGAGAAAAGTTAGAATGTGTGTGAGAGAGAGTGTGATTGTGTGAGATTTCGATTGTGTGTGTTTGTATGCGTGAGTTTGTCCGTCCGTGAATGTGTGAGGGTGTGTGTGTGTGTGTGTGTGTGTGTGTGTGTGTGTGTGTGTGTGTGTGTGTGTGTGTGTGTGTGTATTTACGGACGTGAGTGCGTGTGAAAGTGAATGCCGTTCTGCTCTCTCAGCGTTTGTGCGTGCTGAGGCTTTGTTGTGACCGCGGGCGGGGCTGTGTCTGTGTGCAGGGTGTTGCTGCGGGTTAGAATGCTCTACTACCTGAAACAAGAGGTGATGGGAAGCCAGTCCCAGAAGATACTAGACGGCGTGGACTCCAGGTGAGCTGAACTTTCACCTCATTTACAACCAAACACCTCTAAACAGCTGCTCTCTCTGTCTGTCCTCTACTTTTGTTAATTTCAGTTATTAGATTATTTGAAGAGGATTACACTATTTACTCCATTATTTTGAGATGGTCGGATTGATCGGTGGCTATTCAGGCTAGATTGAATGTTATGCCAACCAGTTCAGCCAGGCTGCCAGCACTATGCCAGTATTTGTTTAAGTTTGGGATTTCTGGTAAGCTGCTGGCACACAAATTCAGCAGACACATCGTTTTAAAAGGTTCAGTTTACATTCACTTTTCAAATAAAAACCTGTTAATTCATAGGCCTATGTTGTTCATGTTTTCCATGGTAAGGAATAGACCAAACATGACAGGTTGTTCCCATACATACTGTTGCTGTCTCTATCTATCACCATGTCTGGAGGAGGGCACAGCTAGTCAGACTCAGGGAAGGAAAGTCCATGTCTGGAGGAGGGCACAGCTAGTCAGACTCAGGGAAGGAAAGTCCATGTCTGAAGGAGGGCACAGCTAGTCAGACTCAGGGAAGGAAAGTCCATGTCTGAAGGAGGGCACAGCTAGTCAGACTCAGGGAAGGAAAGTCCATGTCTGAAGGAGGGCACAGCTAGTCAGACTCAGGGAAGGAAAGTCCATGTCTGAAGGAGGGCACAGCTAGTCAGACTCAGGGAAGGAAAGTCCATGTCTGAAGGAGGGCACAGCTAGTCAGACTCAGGGAAGGAAAGTCCATGTCTGGAGGAGGGCACAGCTAGTCAGACTCAGGGAAGGAAAGTCCATGTCTGAAGGAGGGCACAGCTAGTCAGACTCAGGGAAGGAAAGTCCATGTCTGAAGGAGGGCACAGCTAGTCAGACTCAGGGAAGGAAAGTCCATGTCTGAAGGAGGGCACAGCTAGTCAGACTCAGGGAAGGAAAGTCCATGTCTGAAGGAGGGCACAGCTAGTCAGACTCAGGGAAGGAAAGTCCATGTCTGAAGGAGGGCACAGCTAGTCAGACTCAGGGAAGGAAAGTCCATGTCTGGAGGAGGGCACAGCTAGTCAGACTCAGGGAAGGAAAGTCCATGTCTGGAGGAGGGCACAGCTAGTCAGACTCAGGGAAGGAAAGTCCATGTCTGAAGGAGGGCACAGCTAGTCAGACTCAGGGAAGGAAAGTCCATGTCTGAAGGAGGGCACAGCTAGTCAGACTCAGGGAAGGAAAGTCCATGTCTGAAGGAGGGCACAGCTAGTCAGACTCAGGGAAGGAAAGTCCATGTCTGAAGGAGGGCACAGCTAGTCAGACTCAGGGAAGGAAAGTCCATGTCTGAAGGAGGGCACAGCTAGTCAGACTCAGGGAAGGAAAGTCCATGTCTGAAGGAGGGCACAGCTAGTCAGACTCAGGGAAGGAAAGGCCATGTCTGAAGGAGGGCACAGCTAGTCAGACTCAGGGAAGGAAAGTCCATGTCTGGAGGAGGGCACAGCTAGTCAGACTCAGGGAAGGAAAGTCCATGTCTGGAGGAGGGCACAGCTAGTCAGACTCAGGGAAGGAAAGTCCATGTCTGAAGGAGGGCACAGCTAGTCAGACTCAGGGAAGGAAAGTCCATGTCTGAAGGAGGGCACAGCTAGTCAGACTCAGGGAAGGAAAGTCCATGTCTGGAGGAGGGCACAGCTAGTCAGACTCAGGGAAGGAAAGTCCATGTCTGAAGGAGGGCACAGCTAGTCAGACTCAGGGAAGGAAAGTCCATGTCTGAAGGAGGGCACAGCTAGTCAGACTCAGGGAAGGAAAGTCCATGTCTGAAGGAGGGCACAGCTAGTCAGACTCAGGGAAGGAAAGTCCATGTCTGGAGGAGGGCACAGCTAGTCAGACTCAGGGAAGGAAAGTCCATGTCTGAAGGAGGGCACAGCTAGTCAGACTCAGGGAAGGAAAGTCCATGTCTGAAGGAGGGCACAGCTAGTCAGACTCAGGGAAGGAAAGTCCATGTCTGGAGGAGGGCACAGCTAGTCAGACTCAGGGAAGGAAAGTCCATGTCTGAAGGAGGGCACAGCTAGTCAGACTCAGGGAAGGAAAGTCCATGTCTGAAGGAGGGCACAGCTAGTCAGACTCAGGGAAGGAAAGTCCATGTCTGGAGGAGGGCACAGCTAGTCAGACTCAGGGAAGGAAAGTCCATGTCTGGAGGAGGGCACAGCTAGTCAGACTCAGGGAAGGAAAGTCAGTAGTCACCACCTGCTGTTCAAAGATGGATCAGCAGCTTCTCAGAACCAATAATATTGATGAGGATATACAGAAGTGGGTGAGGAAAATCGTTTAGTATTTTTAGTACCCAAACACATTTTCAGCCTTGATGCTGACCTTAAAGTCTTATCGGAGCTCAGGGTTTTGGTTGTTCCACACCGTTGCTTATCTGAGAATCTATGTTGGAATGGAAACCCAGCTGTCATAGTACCCATGAGTTCCCCATGCTATACATGTATCGGCATGTTCCTCCTCTCATATTGTGTGTGTTCTGTTCACACCCCCCTCCTCTTCAGTGAGATCAAGATCTGGGTTCCTGAGCCCGACAGCTCTGAGCTACCAGCCCTGTGGTGGGACAACATCTCTGACAAGTGTCTGCTGTTGGGGGTCTACAAGCACGGTGAGTCGACAACAGGGACCAGGGATGTGCTAACTGACGCACAGGCCTGAGACAACTAGGAATGTGTGATACAAGGGCTACTATACTAGCATAACACTTAGCATAAAGTCATGTTTTGGGCATGTATTCTAAGTGGGTTTACTAGAATGGATATTAGAACAGAGCCTAGACAAATGAAGACAGGCAAAAAGGGTCAGATACAGTATAGTATGTACAATTCTGAGATTGTAGTGTCATGTGGAAAATGTACTATAGGTGTTTTCATGTTTTTCCGTTGGGATCTAGTTTACGTTGGATGACAGCTGTCACACTCGCCTTTGGGGGAAAGTGGCCAGCTGTATGTTTAAATATATATATATATCTTTGTGTCCATGAGCGTATTTAGCTAACCTCTGTTTGCTTATCTCTCCGCTGTCGTCCACTCATACAGGTTATGAGAAGTACAACACGGTGCGTGCAGACCCTGCCCTCTGCTTCCTAGAGCGGGTGGGCCGACCAGACGAGAAGGCCATCGCTGCTGAACAGAGAGCCAATGACTTCATGGATGGGTAGGTAACATTACACATCATGGCAGACAGTCTGACTGACTAAGTCAGCTAGCTAGCTTGTTGGTCTCCTCCACTGAGTCAGACAGGGTCTAGACACACAATGACACAATTAAAAAGTTTGAGTTGTTGTAACACTTTTTATAACCAGTCATAAAGCTATGCTAGAAAAGGAAGAAACCAGAAACGTTTTGACAAATAAAAAACATTTTCTGACATGAATCTGAGTCTGTTTAGTTCAGAGTTGTTAGGAGCTGCCTGCAAGTTCCCCTGTCTCACCTTGTGTGGCCCTCGCTGACTGACTGACTAACTGGCTGGCTGACTTACTGGCTGGCTGACTGTTGTTATCTGTGTTTGCAGGGACGTGGATGACCCAGAATACAAGCCTGCCCCAGCCTTGCTGAAGGACGATATGGAGGTGAGGCCACAGCGCAGGGGGGCAGAGCAGAGCCAGCACAGCCAACAGATAAGGCTGCTGTACACACTGACTGGCATGTGTATTCTCTGCCCTTTTAGAGACTAGAGAATACAAGTTGTTTTGAATGTTATTGTGTCCAGTTCTGTGTCCAGTGTTTGAACATACACTTCTCTCCTCCATAGGATGACGCCTCCTCTCCTGGAGACCTGGTTGTCACAGATAATCCTGGAGGTCAGTTATATCTTTCTATCCTGTCTCTTTCTACTCAGCTTTTGTACTATCAAAACCAATACACATCATATTACTATATCTACTGCAGTCACTACTACTACTACCAGTCACTGCTACTACTACCAGTCACTAATACAAGTCACTACTACTACTACTACTACTACTACTACTACTACTACTACTACTACTACTACTACTACTACTACTACTACTACTGCTACTACTACCAGTCACTGCTACTACTACCAGTCACTACTACAAGTCACTACTACTATACTACTACTACTACTACCAGTCACTACTACAAGTCACTACCAGTCACTACTACTACTACTACTACTACTACTACTACTACTACTACTACTACTACTACTACTACTACCAGTCACTACTACTACTACTACCAGTCACTACTACTATTACTACCAGTCACTACTACAACAGTCACTACTACTACTACTACTACTACTACTACTACTACCAGTCACCACTACTACTACTACTACTACTACTACTACTACTACTACTACTACTACTACTACTACTACTACTATTTCTAGTCACTACTACTAATGCCACCACTAACTACTACTACTACTACTACTACTACTACTACTACTACTACTACTACTACTACTACTAGTCACTACTACTAATGCCACCACTAACTACTACTACTACTACTACTTCTACTACTACTACTACCAGTCTCTACTACTACCAGTCACTACTACTACTACCTGTCACTACTACTACTACTACTACTACTACTACTACTACTACTGCTACTACTACTACTACTACTACCAGTTACTACTACTACTACTACTACTACTACTACCAGTTACTACTACTACTACTACTACCAGTCACTACTACTGCTGCTGCTGCTGCTGCTACTACTACTACTACTACTACTACTACTACCAGTCACTGCTACTACAAACAGTCACTACTACTACTACTACTACCAGTCACTACTACTACTACTACCAGTCACTACTACTACAAACAGTCACTACGACTAGTGCTACTACTCCTGAAACTACCACAACTTCTTCCACTACTATAAAACAACTTAAAAAGCGTTCTCCCTGGTTTAACATTGTGTGTGTGTGCTCTCCAGAGGGTGTTCCAGTGATGATGGAGGGGTTAGGTGGAGGAGGAGATACAGCCTACTGGCCCTCGTCCTCAGTACTAACAGCCAGACTGAGACGTCTGATCACGGCCTCTCAGCGCTACACCAAGTCCAGACAGATCCTCCACATCCACCAGGCCCAGACACAGCACACCACTCAGGTCACGCCCTCACTGTGCCCCCTGCCACCCACCCTCAACGACACGATCAACCCCAAGATGGCCGCCAAGATAGAACGCCAGCAGAGGTGAGTGAAGCTGCAAGGCCTGGACAGAAACGTACCCTAACCACGGTCTATACCTTATACCACTTAGATGGGTGAAGTGCTTATCACTGTCTCCTGTTCTCTTTCTCTCCTCCCTCTCTCTGTCTATATCTCTATCTCTCCCCCTATTTCTCTTTCTCTCTGTTTCTCTCTCCCTCCCGCTCTCCCCAGATGGACAAGGCGAGAGGAAGCTGATTTCTACCGTGTGGTGTCAACATTTGGTGTGGTGTTTGACCCAGACCTGGGCCGTTTCGACTGGACCAAGTTCAGAGCCATGGCTCGGCTGCACAAGAAGACAGACGAGAGTCTGCAGAAGTACCTGTGGGCCTTCACCGCCATGTGCAGGAGAGTGTGTCGCCTGCCACCCAGAGAAGGAGGTGAGAGAGATACTGTTCATCCATGCTGTGCCACCTGTAGAAAAGGCGTGGAAGTCAATATACTTATAAGCTGTATACTGTCGTTTATTAGAGGAGTTGTGTGCTTACTAATACAGTACCTGCTGATAATGTACTACAGTATGTCAAGATTAATGATTTAAGGAAATGCTGGGGAAACAAGCAAGTGATAAAGTTAACAATCTATGGAAAGTTAAACAGCGAGTGGAATAAGTTCACACAAAATGCAAACACAGATGTATGAATTATGCAGGACAGCCTTATTCCCTCTCTCACCCTCTCTAGACACAGCGGTGGACCCCTCTCTGTCCATTCAGCCCATCACAGAGGAGCGTGCATCTCGTACGCTCTACAGAGTAGAGCTGCTACGCCAGGTCAGGGAACAGGTCCTGCACCACCCCTTGCTCTACGAGCGCCTGCCCCTGTGCCAGCTGGGCTCGGACCTGCCCGTGTGGTGGGAGACCGGTACCCACGACCGAGACCTCCTAATCGGGGCCGCTAAGCACGGCGTCAGCCGCACAGACTACCACATCCTCCGAGACCCAGAGCTCTGCTTCATGGCTGCCCAGCGCAACTACAGCCAGAATAAAGGAGTCCAACAGCCATCCCAGAACTCTACTCCGCTCCTGAACCCCCAGTACCAGGCTAATAGAGACCCAGCCTTGGCAGGGTCCCCAGTGCCTGCCCCAGCCCAGAGGGAGAGGGAGGACATCCCGGGGGCAGTGCCCAAAGAAGAACCTCTCTCAGAGGGGGAGGAAAGCATGGAGAGAGGGGGTCAGGTGGAGGGGGAAGGGTGGAGTCCCCAGCCCGCCCCTCTCACCCCTACAGGGATAGAGGAGAAGCCTGACCTGGGAGTGGTGAAAGGAGAGAATGAGAGCCACATGGTGGCAGCACGGACCAAGCCTCTCACGCCCAACTCAGCCGCCAGGAAAGAGAAGAGAGCCAATAAAAGAAGTCGAAGGGAGGCCAGACGAGCCGCCTCCGCAGCGTCAGACTCCGACTCGGACGGCTCCTCCTCCAGCTCTTCATCACGATCTTCTTCATCATCGTCATCGTCGTCCTCTTCCTCCTCACGCTCCGGATCCAGCTCTTCTTCGTCTTCATCCTGCTCATCAGGCTCCTCATCTTCCTCTTCCTCATCTTCATCTTCCTCTGATGACAGTGAGAGTGAGGGAGAGGAAGGAAAAACCAAGGGTGAGTGCTGCTGTTATTATTCTGGTGTTCTCTGGTGTCTTTTGGCTCTTGCAGTGAAATACTTTTACAGTACCATTGAGGCAATTAAGGTTGTGATTTTGCCAAAGTTGTTAGGCTGTCTGAAGTAGTTTGAGGTTTTCTAAATGACAGTTATATTGCATGTTCTTCCAGTCCCGACAGTGGCCAGTGTGAAGGGATTTGACGAAGACAGCGTGGCGTCTCTCAGCACCACTCAGGATGAGATGCAGGACAGTCACGTGACAGAGAACGGTGTCAGCAACAACTCACACCACCACCCCTTCCAGGGAGGATACATGCTGGCTGCATCCTACTGGCCCAAGGTAAACACACACACCAAACCTCTTTGTGTTTGGGTTTCCTGAGAATCCCAACCATGTTGAAACAGCAGTTTAGGAGGGTGTTGTTCACGATAATCCAGTTTTATTTCATCCTTCCAGCAGACGATAAAGTCCGGGCAAAAGCCAATCAGCATCCAGGAATCCAAACAACCCATTTTATAATGTCCCCTGTCCCCCTGTAGGACCGTGTGATGATCAACCGTCTGGACAGTATCTGCCAGGCAGTGCTGAAGGGGAAGTGGCCGGGGGCCCGGCGGGCGTACGAGGCAGGAGGGGCCGTAGCCTCCTTCTATACCACCAAGCTGCTGGACAATGCAGCCGCGGCCAACAACAGCAGCAACCTCTGCTCAGCTTCCGCCTCGGCCTCAGAGGACCCCTCTGCCTCCCCTCAGGGTTCAAAGGTGAAGAAGCATGTTGCAGGAGAAAAGGAGTTCTCAGTGAAAATGAATGAAGTATGTTGATTTCTGTTACTCCCCTCTCGTAGGACCCCACACCACTCCAAAGCCTAATTGCGGTGTTTCAGCATGTTTTGTTGGGGATTTTGATTTTGTTGTTTTGGCTGCTGCCTACAGCACTGATTTGTTTAATAGTAATACCCTCTTTAATTTCTACCCACTCCATGTGGATTGGGCTCCGGGGCTGTAATTACATTTTGACATAAATCAGTCATTCATGGATGGGAAGCTAATAAGAAGCTTAGTGTGGAGAGACACTGGGGTTTGAGAGGGTTAATATGATTGAGATGGGGCTGGCTTTCTACTCTGGGTGATTGTGATGAGGCTGTAGTACTGTGGGTGTTCTGTCTCTAATGGGGCTGATGGCAGCTGGGCTATTAACCATGCAGGCCTGCTTCCTGCTTGCTTTAATACTACAGTAGCTAGCTATGAGCCTACATTGCCATAGCAACAGAGGGAGGAGCATTTTTGTCAAATATTCTATAAAATGGCCACTGACTGCTGCTACAGGGTTGCTGGGGCTTTTCTGACGAGTTTGGCTGGAATCTTGACCTTAATAAGGAATATGCTGAAAGCTGCTGCCTTCCCTGCATTGCATAGACAACCTCCACTGTATGCTTCTAGCTGCTACAGTTTATGCTGTGTCCCCACCCATAGCTATCCCAACTTCCAACTTAGAAACTAGCATACAGAATGAAACTAGCATACAGAATGCTCTTAGAGCGAAGCCTGACAAGCCAACAAAGTATTGTGCCAATGCAGTGAAAATCAAAACAAGCACTTAGACCCCCTCCCCCTTTTCTGTTATGTTTTGGTTCGTTTTCTTTCTGTAGAAGGGGCTCCAATGCCATCAGACAGTGTGACCTTGTGTTTCTGTGTGATTGACTGACAGCCTCTCTCTCTCTGCAGCAGGAGGGTGGTCTGAAGCTGACCTTCCAGAAGCAGGGGCCCGGCCAGCCCCTGAAGAGGCCCCTAGAACCTGAGGAGGGGCCCCTGAGCCAGCAGCAGTACCTTACAAGGCTCCATGAGCTCCAGAGTGCCTCAGACACCAGTCTGGCTGACTTCACCAAGCCCCAGGCTGCCAGCTTCCCACACGGTACGTACAAAGTAGGGCTGACCACAAGGTTGTTCTTACAACAATGTATTGTTTGTTTATACAATTGATAGTTCATACCTGTCTGGTGGTCCTCTGTAGCTCAATTGGTAGAGCATGGCGCTTGTAATGCCAGGGTAGTGGGTTCGATCCCCGGGACCACCCATACGTAAAAATGTATGCCCACATGACTGTAAGTCACTTTGGATAAAAGCGTCTGCTAAATGGCATATTAATATTAATTAAAGAAAACCCTTCATGAGAAATATCAAAGCTAAACTGGGTGCTTTGTATTTGCTACCACTAGATGGCAGCAAAGATACATTTCCCCATATGTTGTACATTCATGATTGTGATTGTGTGTACTGCTTTAGTCTTCTGCTATAATCTGCGACACGTTGTTTGTGTTTTTCCAGCCTCTACAGGTCTGGCGGGTCAGATGAAGCTGAACGGCGGTATGGATGGCCAGCCGGTGGTGAAGAGGAGGAGAGGAAGGAGGAAGAATGTGGAGGGGATGGACCTGCTCTTTATGAACAGGAACAGAATACCAGCCGTGCCCGAAATCGTAAGATCTTACTTTACTTCCCTGTCAATCCTCTCTCTCCTATATTGCCATCTTAGGTCCTTCAACATTTAGTCCTTAAACACTGGGTACTGGAAAGCCACATTATATTACATGGTTTTAAGAGATATTTAAAGTTCAAAGAGTATGCCTAAATGTGTTTACCTAGCAATTAAAAAAATATATGGGATTTACTGTGTGTGCTGAAGGATAGGAGACCGTATGTGGGGTGTGCTAGCATGCATATACAAACACTAGCCACTTGTTATTCACTGATGGGCTGACGTATGCCCCTGCCTCTCCAGGTGCCCCCAGCGTGGGGTGGTATGGGTCAGGCTGGCACTGGGCTGTCTATTCCCTCAGGTCAGGGTAACCCCCTAGGGGGCCAGCCCCTGGGCCCCATGGACACAGAGAGCAGGGTCTCTGTCATCAACCTGAAAGATGGGACCCGTCTGGCCGGAGACGATGCCCCCAGGAGGAGGGAGCTGGAGCTGTGGCTGAAAGAACACCCAGGCTTTGTGGCTGACACAGGGGCCTTCATCCCTGTGAGTCCCTCCCTTCCTCTTCCTCACCCTCTGATTCACCATTCCTCTTTCCCTAACCCAGGTTTATTAACGGCTGTGAATATACTGTACAACGACAATAGATATCCGTCAGGGTTACGGTCAATTCCATTTCAATTCAGTCAATTCATGACGCAAACAAAAATTCAATTTGCAATTTGAATCGAAATGCAATTGACCCCAACCTTGATTTCCATTGACAGTAGATATTGTTTTGGATGTAGTCCTGTAGTTGAACCTCTGTATCCCTGACCCTCTCTTCTCCTCCTCAGGGAGTGAATAAGATGCAGCTGCAGCAGTTCCAGCAGGACGGTAGACCCAAGCAGAAGAGGCATCGCTGCAGAAACCCCAACAAGATTGATGTCAACAGTCTGACAGGAGAGGAGAGGGTCCAGATCATCAACAGGAGAAATGCACGGAAGGTGAGGCAGCAGTAGTCTACTGTGTGTGGGAGTGGGTGTGTGTGGGTTGTACAACTTCTACTTTGTCTCATGTTGTCCTCCTCTCCTCTCCCCAGGTTGGTGGTGCCTTCGCCCCCCCTCTAAAGGACCTGTGTCGGTTCCTTCAGGAGAACCCAGAGTACGGGGTTCCACCAGAGTGGGCCGACGTGGTCAAGCAGTCGGTGAGTCTGATAGCCTCTCCCTCACAACCCTTCATATGCTGTGGAACACCCCACAAGCCTACTTTATGTGTATGCTATGAAAGACCAATAATAGAACTACATGTATCTAGCTTGGCTAGTTGTCAGTGCAGTAACTGTGGTATAGTTAAGCAATAAGGCCTGAGGGTGTGTGGTATATAGCCAATATACCATGGCTAAGGGCTGTTCTTAAGCACGATGCAATGAGGAGTGCCTGGATACAGCCCTTAGCCGTGATATATTGGCCATATACCACAAACCCTGAGCAGCCTCATTGCTATTATAAGCTGGTTACATGTTTTGTCATACCCGTGGTATACGTATATGCGTTCCAGCAGGTATATCTCACTGGTCATCCCCAAAGCCAACACCTCCTTTGGTCGCCATTCCTTCCAGTTCTCTGCTGCAAATGACTGGAACGAACTGCAAAAATCTCTGAAGCTGGAGACACTTATCTCCCTCACTAACTTTAAGCATCAGTTGTCAGAGCAGCTTACCGATCACTGCACCTGTACACAGCCCATCTGTAATTAGCCCACCCAACTACCTCACCCCCATATTGTTATTTACATTATTTATTTTGCTCATTTGCACCCCAGTATCTCTATTTGCACATCATCTTCTGCACATCTATCACTCCAGTGTTAATACTAAATTATAATTGTAATTATTTTGCACTATGGCTTATTTATTGCCTTACCTCCATAACTTACTACATTTGCACACACTGTATATAGATTTTCTATTGTGTTATTGACTGTACGTTTTGTTTATTCCATATGTAACTCTGTGTTGTTGTTGTTTTTTCCGCACTGCTTTGCTTTATCTTGGCCAGGTCGCAGTTGTAAATGAGAACTTGTTCTCAACTGGCTTACCTGGTTAAATAAAGGTTAAATCATTTATTTTTATTTTTATTACAAATACTGTCTCATATACCACAGGTTGTCAGCCAATCAGCATTCAGGGCTCGAACTACCCAGTTTATAACTGTAGTTATCTAATGAAGTTGTTGATTAGAGTGCTAACCCTGTGTTTCTCTGTCTGTCCTTTAGGGCTACCTCCCAGAGAGCATGTTTGACCGGATCCTGACAGGACCCATCGTACCAGAGGAGGTGAGTCGGCGTGGACGGAGGCCAAAGAGCGCCCTGGCCAAGGCTGCAGCTGCAGCCAACCAGGGGGCCTCATCCCTGGGCCTCAACCCCCTGCTGGCCAACGGCCTCCTCTCTGGCATGGATCTGTCTAGTCTACAGGCCTTCCAGCAGAACCTCCAAAGTCTCCAGTCACTGCAGCTCACTGCCGGCCTCATGGGCCTGCCCACCGATGCTAACAACCTGGCCGCCATGTTTCCCATGATGCTCTCTGGCATGGCCGGGCTTCCCAACCTCCTGAGCATGGGGGGTCTGCTGGGGAATCCCCCACAAGATGCCACGGGGGGAGCGGAGCAGAGGAAGAGGAAGAAGGGAAGCAGAGAAGGAGGAGGAGGGGAGCCCTCGTCTGCCTCCTCCAAAGCCACCTCCTCCTCCCACTCCCACGGCCCCTCCCACACCTCGGACACAAAAGGTGAAAGGACAGAAGGTCAAAGCGGGACCGGGGATGGCCGTGTCCCCAGTGTCCCTTCCTCCTCCAGTTCCTCTGCCACCACCTCCACCACCACCACCCCACTAAGTGCTTCTGCTGCCCAGGCAGCCTCCAGTCACCCTCTGTCTCTTAACCCCTTGTTACTCTCCAGTATGCTTTACCCAGGGATGCATCTCACTCCAGGCCTTAACCTTCCTGTGTCCACCACACAGCAGCCACACAGTGACTCAAACAGTGACCACAAACCCCACAAGCCCACTAAGACCTCTAAGTCCCTCAAGACTTCCCCCTCAAAACCTCTGTCGCCCAGGAGAACACCAGAGCGTCAGGAAGAGGAGGGTCTTGGTGACAAGGAGGAGGAGGAATCAGGGGAACAGAAGGAGGAGAACAGTGGTCCAGAAGGCTCGGGGAAGGCGGAGTCATCTTCATCAGAGTCTGGGAGCTCTTCTTCATCATCTGATGGGTCATCAGACTCCAGCGATGAAGACTGAGCCTTATGAATATATAAATATATTTATGTATCTGTTAGAAATGTACACACATATATATATATATTACACATATATATGGATTTCCCTGCACTTACATTGTGATTTCTTTTCATGTAAATACGAAAACTAACAAAAATGTTGTGTAATAAAGACTACAAAACTGAAACAAGAAGAACCATGACCTAGGAGAAACTGAAATTAAATTTCAGTGTTTGTTCAAAAAGGTACAATCTTGTTTTGAGAGACATTTTGCATGTCAAACTTTAGTAGATTTCTGAACTCTGTGAAATTGTATTAGGCCAACACACGGTGATGTACAATTGCAACAAACTGAGAAAATAAGTCAAAATGGCATTATTGTAATTATCATGTTGGGATTTAATTTCATTAAAAAAGAGGAAATAAATACACGCTCTTTGCTGAGCTGTACTGGTAATATATTTTGGAGTGGGGGGGGAAAGAACTTGATGAATATTTAACTTTCCTTTGTAAATACTTTTATAGGTTTTCTTCTTGACACTTACAGTATACTTTGCGGATCATACGTTTGGAAAAGTCAGCAATAACTCGGGCAGCTAATGAATGTCACTGAAGCTGTAGATCCTTCATCAGCCATGTTTCTCACACAAGGGAGGGGTGTTCAGTCTCTGTTCCAATGTCCACACTAACATAGTTATTAGAATGAAGCAATGTATTGGACATTCATTCTAAGTAGTATGCTAGTGTTCATTTTGGAATGTATTCTCCCCTGTCTGTCTCGCACATCCTACACACTCACACAATGACACATAGATGGTTCTTCTGACACAGGTGCACTTTAGTTTCCCATATTACACTCGCTAGCACATAACCAGTTGGGTCTATTCCCCTAAGGACTGAAAGGACAGCAAACTGACAGCACGCTGTGCCAAAATACTGCTCTCGCCAGGACAGAAAATACACTACTTCTCTGTTGTAGTTCAGCTTCAGGAAGTGGTGTTCAGGACATGGTACACTTTTGAAGAAAATTCCACCCTGGGGTTTTTGACTGCATCGTTACCTCAGCGGGGTATAGAAGGGATTGAGTTCACTGCAAATACATCCTGTTGTGTGTGTGTGTTAGCAAGGCTGGCTCACTCGTCCCCACTGGAATGTGTGTTCTTCATGGCATACTCTTGAGAGCTTCCACTCGCTTAGTCTCTTCCAGCGCCTTGTGTCTGCAAGAGGGACTACCACTCACTGTGTTCTGGCTGTGTGTTTGTTTGCGTGGGCGTTTCTTTCCGTTTTGGCTGAGTCAGTGTGTCCTTCAGGCCCTGTACTGATTGTGTCCCATGCGGTCAACATCAATCGGTCCATTGTGTATGGTGGTGTGTATTGGGGAGGCTTGAGCATTGTGTTCTACAACCAATAGTGAAGTCACATAAACAGCAACTGCTGGTCTAGTCGACATGGTATAATCAACACCCCCTGAGCCATCTTTAATACTCAGCCCATCAGTATCTGTGTTCCATTCATAACACCACCAGTGTGTGTTCGTGTGGAGTGCTGCCTTCTGCTATCGAGTGAGCTGAAGAATCTCAGATGAGCTCTGACTGTGGGTGATGTCTGTAGTCTTCCATTCTGAACACTGTGTGTCCCTGTTGTGTTGAATTACCTTTCTATCATGAACTAGTAATGGACCCCTGTAGCTCAGTTGGTAGAGCATGGTGTTTGCAACGCCAAGGTTGTGGGTTCGTTTCCCACGGGGGGCCAGTATGAAAAATGTATGCACTCACTAACTGTAAGTCGCTCTGGATAAGAGCGTCTGCTAAATGACTAAAATGTAAGTAGCTACACCGTATGTGTATTGGCGGACCACAAGGGTTTGTATTGTCTCTGATATAATTGTAGATTACTGAGTAATCTAAATTAATTTCATAATTGATTGTTTAAAAGCATAGTTTATACTTCGATAGGTTTGAGCAAGGCTGAATATCCAGACCTTCCTTTACAGCTGAGCTGCTTTACTGGCTATGATCTTTGTTTCATGGGAATTGGAGGCTTTTAAAGTGTTAATTTCTAGCATGGAATCCAAACTGATATGCTGTTTCATCACTAAACACATGGTTCAGTCTGGTTTCACCAGGCTAGTTAATTTCTCCATGTCTTACTGATCAATCCACTGATGACTGGAGCTGCAGACAGACCAATAGATGTAGAAGTGTCCTTACGCTCGCTGTACCTCTTTGTATTTCACACACTCACTTTCTCACTCAACTTCCCAGTCAGTATCTGATCTTATTTAACAGATAGATGTTTTATGTTCCTTATTTTCAATGGCTCTATGGCGGAGTATTTATTAATGACCGGATGACATGGCTCATCTGTGCTCATCCTCGTGGTAATCAAGGGAGACACTGACACTGGAATTCATTATATCCTAAGTACCTTTTGTAATTATGTTTAGTGGAACAGTGATTTCCTGATAGATACAGCACCGTTTAGGAGAACTGTCGGTACACATTGGACTGCTAGGCAGGCACACATTTGGAAATGATCTTGAAGAGGAATGGGACATTTTATTTTACGTGGTGACAATGAAACGTCACAACAGGTTACATCTGTGGTAGAGACATTCATTTAGTCTCTTTCAGCCTTCATTTAGCTGTTCACTGAGCCTATATTGAACCCATTTATCAACGTATACAAGCCCACCAGACAGACAGCCCTGCCCTGTTGTCTAAACCAAGACTGATGAAGACACTCCATTTACTTTAAAGGTGTTTTGTTTTCCCCATTCACCTATGATGTCCTTTACCATGGTTTCTGTGTGTAAACGCAGAGACAGCCAGGTTGTTACTCTTCCTGAAAGTCAACCTAAATAGATTTAGTTTGCCACTTTAGTTTGGGCTGGTTCCGCCACTAGGCCTCACAAGCCTAGTGAATTCAACAGAAAAAACTTCAACTGTCATTTTGTTCAACTTCTACGTACCTACACTATCCATAGAACTACCAGTGCCCTTAGGTAGAAGCCCATTCTTTGCTGCTTCCAGGTTACAATATTCACCCAAATATGATTGTTTTAGCAGGCTTTATTTTCAGACCCAACAGGCAGACATGGATTCATTCCTACTAGTGTGACAAGGAGCCTACTTAATTTGCTATAGGCAGACCGATAGCTCTGTTTAAGTTGAAATGTTAGTACTGAGGGGAGAGCTGTATTTGACTAAAGATTGAACAATTTATTTGTTTTTATTATGTATTTTGATTAGATATTTCTGGTAGTTTGTTATAGGTCTCCCTATGTCACATACATCTACAGTGCTGGACTGACTGATTAGAAGCAGTCATAGACTCACCTCACTGGCACAATGAAATGACCAATATGCAACAGACAGAGACTAATAAAGCACACAGTACTACAAGTGAATTTGAATTTTCATTTTGGGTAAAGTAGTTGCTGAAATGACGAAAATAGATTATTGGCATTGTATTTTTTGTTTCAAGCTTGATAATATCCTAAAAGTCATCAAGTCCGTTCTTGTTTTTGTTTGGTTGTTTTTTGGACAGTTGCAATATTTGCAAGTTGTGGTCTGTGTAGTCGAATAATGCGTTATGTAGTGGAGAGGACAAGCGTCTTAAAAAGTCATTTGTAATTTATTGGATTACTTTCTATGAAGTTATATAGAGGAAATTGAAGTTTAATTATTTTTATTAAACATATTCTGACTATCCATGAAGCCTGTCTTTATCTATTATTTCACATTGACCCATTTACAGGCACTTCAAGGTATCCAGAATTACAATGTTGTTTATCTTATTGTTCACTGGCAATATAAATATAGGATGATAATGCCTCAGTTAATAGTCTGGTTAAAATGTCATTTTCAAAGCTGATATAGTATATATTGTTGTAAAGCATTACTGATTAATGTACTGTTATTTGTCTGCTTCCTTTATGCCCTGTTATGTTCCTGCTCTACCCCAGGGGGCGCTTGTAGCTCTGTGAGTCTCAGCCCTCAGGCCTCTTATCAGAGCAACCCATTGCAGATGACAAGTTGGGGCTTGTCTGTTGTGAGCCAATGGGCTGACCCTGAGCTTCAGCTTCCTCTCTGTCTCAGAGCACTGCAGTCTACTGCCTGCCTGTAGACATATAGTGGTGCTCACTGCTCTGTGCTGCTCCGATGCTCACCCACACACCCACAGCTGTTCAGCCTGGCTAGTCCCGCAGAGAGAGAGAAGCAGAGAGGCAGTGTGTTGCCAGTATAGCTAGGTCTCCAAGCCTCTACTAAACACAATCAGATCCTTCTCAGGAGCCTCTCTGTAAGTAGCTTGTTGCATCACTGCAGCTCTTTTGACTCGCTCTGTCTCTGTAAAAGGAACTGTTTTTAGTAACACTGCAGGAAATAACATGTCACAGGATGTTATTTGTCCTGGGTTGATGTGTGTCTAATTGAGTGAAGAGAACGTTATTATGGGTGATGATAATGTATGATTTGTGGCTGGTGGGAGTTGTTAGATTACCAAGATAAAATGCTACATTGTTCTGTTCCATTTCTCTGAAATGGAGGCAAAACACTTCAGTTTTATATGTATTTTGGACGATGTGTGTGCCCCAAAATGACTGTAGAAAGTAAACGTATTCTGGAGGTTGTCACTGACACTGCAGTCAGTCAGTTCTAAAGAGATTGCAGAGTCACAGAGAGCCAACATGGGAACAGAGAGAAGCATGGTGGTGGTAGGTAAGGTGATATAACCGGATTCTGAAGGAGTTGGTAGCTGGTGATGCACATGTTGTCAGTTAATGGGCCACTAGCCCACATCCGGTGTGTAGCCCACGTGGGTGAGAGCATATGCATAGTAATGTTAGTACATAACGCATAGTAGCTACCACTCCCTTACGACTGTGGCTTGCTCTCTCAGGGGGGATGTTACAGTGACAGAGAGATAAAGCCTTACTATAACCATCAACTTCCACAGAACAGATAGGAAGGTTGAACTGACTCAGTTGGAGGTGAGCTAAATCAGTTTTCCTGGTAGTGGATGGAGTAGAGCCAAGCCAACCAAGGCTTCGTCCCAATACTGCAGAGTGAGAGAGGGATAGGTTCGCCAGCAGACCTGGATTAAAATGCTATCTGAAATATTTCAAATACTTTTAGCACAAGCCTGTAATGCCATATGAGTAGGGTTTGCACTTGAACCCAACAGGCCTGGGTTCAGTTGCGCCAAGCAAGCTCAATCAAGCCCAGCTAAAGTGTTTGAAAGATTTCAAATAGTATTTGAACCCAGGCCTGTTGGCCAGGGTCTGTGGTTGGAACAGCTTGTAGTGAATGAATGGAAGGTATTATTTGATTCAATGACAGTGGTTTACTGTGTGACAGTGTCCAGGAACATAGTGTACAGGTTTGACTCTGACAGAACACAGGAATTGATTTGGTTCAACAGTGGCCTGTCCAGCCTCAGCCTGGCTCTGGCTGTAAATTACAGATGTACAGTTATGAGTCACACCAGAATATCGAGAACTTCACCTAGTATAACCTTACATCTTAGCTTGTAGCCCTCTGTTTCTCTCTCTCTGTTGCTCTTTCTCTCTCTCTCTACCTCTCTCTATTGCTCTCACTCACTCCCTCTCTGTCTCTCTCTGTGTTGGTCTCTCTACCCAAAGTGGTACTCCTTAGGGTGGACAAAGTAAAACTGATTATCACCTGCAACTCATAAGGACACAGTCATTGCTAGCATCATCCTCAAATACCTCCCCAATAACCACATCCAGCTTATCTCACTGACTTACTATAACTTGAATTAGTCCTCAGATATAGTACACAACATGTTCGGAATCAGCATCCACCTCCCCACTCACTAACGTATTGGGTTTATATTCAAAACCACAGTTTAACTTCTTATTTTTCACACACTCATAGAGAGAGATCCTCTACCCCAGGGCAGTGTCTGTGCCTCGCAGTCTGTGACAGTAACTTGGCATGGTAGAGAAATGGAGAACACGTGCAAATGATTATCGCTGTGGAGAGGAAACTGAGTTACCATTGAGTCACCTCGCTTTTCCTCTCTCTCTCAATTTCAAATCAATTCAAAGGCGATTATTGGCATGGGAAACTTATGTTTACATTGCCTAAGCAAGCGAAATAAACAAACAAAAAGGAAATAAACAAGGGAAATAAACAATCAGAAATTAACAGTAAACATTACGCTCACAAAAGTTTTAAAAGAATATAGACATTTCAAATGTTATATTATTGGCTATGAACAGTGTTGTAACAATATGCAAATAGTTGAAGTACGAAAGGGGAAATAAATAAGCAGATAAATATAGGTTGTATTTACAATGGTGTTTGGGCTCCACAGGTTGCCCTTTTCTTGTGGCAATATTTCACAAATCTTGCTGCTGTGGTGGCACACTGTTGTATTTCACCTAATAGATATGGGAGATTGGATTTGTTTTCAAATTCTTTGTGGGTCTGTAATCTGAGGGAAATACAGTGCCTTCAGAAAGTATTCACACCCCTTGACTTTTTCCACATTTTGTTGCATTACAGCCTGAATTTTTATTTGGATTAAATTGAGATTTTGTGTAACTGGCCTACACACAATAGCCCATAATGTCAAAGTGGAATTATGTTTTTAGAAATGTTTACAAAGTAATTAAAATATGAAAAGCTGAAATGTCTTGAGTCAATAAGTATTCAACCCCTTTGTTATGACAAGCCTAAATAAGTTCAGGAGTAAAAATGTGCTTAACAAGTCACATAATAAGTTACATGGACTCAGTCTGTCTGAAATAATAATGTTTAACACGATTTTTGAATGACTACCTCATCTCTGTAACCCACACATAAAATTATCTGTAAGGTCCTCAGTCAAGCAGTGAATTTCAAACACAGATTCAACTACAAAGACCAGGGAGGTTTTCCAATGCAAAGAAGGGCACCTATTGGTAGATGGGTGAAAATAAAAAAAGCAGATATTGAATATCCCTTTGAACATGGTAAAGAAACGGAATAGAGTTAAGCACAGGCAAAATCCTAAAGGAAAAGCTGTTTCAGTCTGCTTTCCACCAGACACTGGGAGACAAATTCAACTCTCAGGAGGAAAATAACCTAAAACACAAGGCCAAATATCCACTGGAGTTGCTTACCAAGACGACATTAAATGTTCCTGGTTGACCTAGTTACAATTTTGACTTAAATTGGTTTGGAAATCTATGGCAAGACTTTAAGGTGGCTGTCTAGCAATGATCAACCAACTTGACAGAGCTTGAAGAATGTTTTAAATAATAATGTGCAAATATTGTACAATCCAGGTGTGCAAAGCTCTTAGAGACTTACCCAGAAAGACTCACAGCTGTAATCACTGCCAAAGGTGATGCTAACATGTATTGACTCAGGGGTCTGAATACTTATGTGAATTAGATATTTCTGTAAAATTAGCAAACATTTCTAAAAGCATGTTTTCACTTTGTCATTATGGGGTTTTGTGTGTAGATGGGTGAGAAAAAAATATATTTAATCCATTTTTAATTCAGGCTGTAACACAACAAAATGGTGAATAAGTCGAGGGGTATAAATATTTTCTGAAGGCACTGTATGCATCTCTAATATGGTCAGCTCGGTTTCCACCTCATTTTGTGGGTAGTGGGCACATAGCCTATTTTCTCTTGAGAGCCAAGTCTGCTGATGGTGACCTCTCTTGATAGCAAGGCCATGCTCACTGAGTCTGTACATAGTCAAAGCTTGTAGTGGTCAGGTATTCAAAGCTTCACAGTGGTCAGGTATTCTGCTACTGTGTATTCTCTGTTTAGGGCCAAATAACATTCCAGTTGGCTCTGTTTTTTTTTAAATTATTTCTAATGTGTCAAGTAATTATCTTTTTGTTTTCTCATGATTTGGTTGTGTCTAATTGTGTTGCTGTCCTGGGGCTCTGTGGGGTCTGTTTGTGTTTGTGAACACAGTCCCAGTACCAGCTGGCTGAGGGGACTCTTCTCCAGGTTTATCTCTCTGTAGGTGAGGGCTTTGTTATGGAAGGTTTGAGAACCGCTTCCTTTTAGGTGGTTGTGTAATTTAATTGCTATTTTCTGGATTTTGATAATTAGCGGGAATCGTCCTAATTCTGCTCTGCATGCATTATTTTCTGTTTTATGTTGTACACAGATGATGTTTTTTGCATAATTTGGCATGCAGTCTAAATTTGGTGTTTGTCCCATTTTGTGAATTCTTGGTTTGTGAGTGGACCCCAGACCTCACAACCATAGAGGGCTTTGTGGAAGTTACATGTGGTGCTGATGTTTAGGCCGAGGTAGGTATATTGTTTTGTGTGATCTAGGGCAACAGTGTCTAGATGGAATTTGTATTTGTGGTGCTGGAAACTGGACCTTTTTTGGAACACCAATATTTTTGTCTTACTGAGATTAACTGTCAGGGCCCACGTCTGACAGAATGTGCAGAAGATCTAGGTACTGCTTGGTTGGGGAGAAGCACCAGATCATCTGCAAACAGCAAACATTTGACTTCAGAGACTAGTAGGGTGAGGTGCTTCAGACTGTTCTAGAGCCCTCACCAATTTGTTGGTATACATGTTGAAGATGGTGGGGCTCAAGTTTTTTTGCCAATTTTAACCGCATACTTGTACACATTGTTTGTGTACGTGGATTTTATGTTTTCCCCCAACACCGCTTTCCATCAATTTGTATAGCAGACCCTCATGCCAAATTGAGTCAAAATCATTTTTGAAATCAACAAAGCATGAGAAGACTTTGCTTTTGTTTTGTTTTGTTTGTTTGTTTGTCAAAATGGGTGTGCAGGGTGAATATGTGGTCTGTCGTACGGCAATTTGGTAAAAAGCCAATTTGACATTTGCTCAGGACATTGTTTTCACTGAGGAAATGTAGTTATTGGGGTCGAATTTGTCTCCACTTCTGTGGATTGGGGTGATCAGTCCTTGGTTACAAATATTGGGGAAGATGCCAGATGTTAAAGGAGATTAAGTATAGCCAATTGGAATTTGTGGTCTGTATATTTTATCATTTCATTTAAGATACCATCAACACCACAAGCCTTTTTAGGTTGAGGGGTTTGTATTTTGTACTGTAGTTCATTCAGTGTAATTGGAGAATCCAGTGGGTTCTGGTAGTCTTTAATAGCTGACTCTAAGATTTTTTATTGATAATGTATATATTTGTGCTGTTTGTTAGAGTGCCAGAAAAGATTGGAGAAGTGGTTTATCCAAGCATCTCCATGTTGGATAGATAGCTCTTCATGTTGTTGTTTGTTTAGTGTGTTCCAATTTTCCCAGAAGTGGTTAGATTCTATGGATTATTCAATTACATTGAGCTGGTTTCTGACTTGCTGTTCTTTCTTTTTCCTTAGTGTATTTCTGTACTGTTTTATTATTTCACCATAGTGAAACCGTAGGCTCAGGTTTTCTGGGTCTTTGTGTTTTTGGTTGGATAGGTTCCTCAATTTCTTTCTTAGGTTTTTTGCATTCTTCATCAAACCATTTGTCGTTGTTGTTAATTTTCTTTGGTTGTCTGGTTGAAATGTTTAGATTTGATAGGGAAGCTGAGGTCAAATAACTGTTTATGCTTTCTACTGCCAAGTTTACAACTTCACTATTGCAGTGAAACGTTTTGTTCAGGAAATTGGACTTGAATTTGTTCTTGGCTAATTGTTTTCTGGTAGGTTTCTACACTACTTTCCTTTCATCTATAGCATTTCTTAATAGTATGCAGTTTGTTTGGCTTTGATGCCTCATGATTGAGTATTGCTCTGTTCAAGTAGGCTGTGGTTTTGCTGTGATCTGATAGAGGTGTCAGTGGGCTGACTGTGAACGCTCTGTGACTCTGGGTTGAGGTCAGTGATAAAGCAGTTTACAGTACTGCTGCCAAGACATGAGCTGTAGTTGTACGTACCGTAGGAGTCCCCTCGAAGACTACCATTGACTATGTAGAGCCCCAGCGTGCGATAGTCGTAGTTGTGGGGCATGTTTTGTCGTAGTTGTGGGGCATATCTAGCTCCACAATGAGATAGGGTGCAGGCCAGGCAGCAGGCTGTTAGCCAGCATGCCAGCTTAGTGGAGTCTGCCACTAGCACAGTCAGTGTAGTCAGCTCAGCTATCCCCATTGAGACCGTGTCTGTGCCTCGATCTAGGTTGAGCAAAACTAAACATGGCGGTGTTCACCTTAGCAATCTCACTGGAATAAAGACCTCCTCCATTCCTGTCATTATTATCTCAAAATAGGGCTACTTAATGTTAGATCCCTCACTTCCAAGGCAGTTATGGTCAATGAACTAATCACTGATCATAATCTTGATGTGATTGGCCTGACTGAAACATGGCTTAAGCCTGATTAATTTACTGTGTTAAATGAGGCCTCTCCTCCTGGTTACACTAGTGACCATATCCCCCGCACATCCCGCAAAGGCAGAGGTGTTGCTAACATTTTCGATAGCAAATGTCAATTTACCCTCCCAAAAAAGACTGCATTTATGTCTTTTGAGCTTCTAGTCATGAAATCTATGCAGCCTACTCAGTCACTTTTTATAGCTGCTGTTTACAGGCCTCCTGGGCCATATACAGAGTTCCTCACTGAGTTCCCTGAATTCCTATCGGATAATATTCTACATTTTGGTGACTTTAATATTCACATGGAAACATCCACAGACCCACTCCAAAAGGCTTTCGGCGCCATCATCGACTCAGTGGGTTTTGTCCAACATGTCTTCGGACCTACTCATTGCCACAGTCATACCCTGGATCTAGTTTTGTCCCTTGGAATAAATATTGTGGATCTAAATGTTTTTCCTCATAACCCTGGACTATAGGACCACCATCTTATTACGTTTGCAATCACAACAAATAATCTGCTCAGACCCCAACCAAGGACCATCAAAAGCTGTGCTATAAATTCTCGGACAACCCAAAGATTCCTAGAGGCCCTTCCAGACTCCCTCCGCCTACTCAAGGACGTCGGGAGTACAAAAATCAGTTAACGACCTAATTGAGGATCTAAATTTAACCTTGCGTAAAAACAAAAAACATTTGTCACAAGAAACTAGCTCCCTGGTATACAGAAAATACCCAAGCCCTGAAGCAAGCTTCCAGAAAATTGGAACGGAAATGGCGCTCCACCAAACTGGAAGTCTTCCTACTAGCTTGGAAAGAAAGTACAGTGCAATATCGAAGAGCCCTCACTGCTGCTCGATCATCCTATTTTTCCAACCTAATTGAGGAGAATAAGAACAATCCAAAATGTATATTTGATACTGTCGCAAAGCTAACTAAAAAGCAGCTTTCCCCAAGAGAAAATACTTTTCACTTCAGCAGTGATGAATTCATGAACTCATGATCATTAGAAAGCAAATTACTGACTCCTCTTTGAATCTGCGAGTCTGCACAAAACTGCCAGGACCTAGGATCAATGGAGACACTCAAGATTTTTAATCCTATATCTCTTGACACATTCATGAAAATAGTCATGGCCTCTAAACCTTCAAGCTGCATACTGGACCCTATTCCAACTAAACTACTGAAAGAGCTACTTCCTGTGCTTGGCCTTCCTATGTTGGACATAATAAATGGCTCCCTATCCACTGGATGTGTACCAAACTCACTAAAAGTGGCAGTAATAAAAACCTTTTGGGTTCTATGTAGAACTCTCTGTGGAAAGGGTCCTACATGGAACCAAAAATGGTTCCTCAAAGGGTTCTCCTATGGGGACAGCCGAAGAACCCTTTAAGGTTCTAGATAGCACCTTTTTTTCTAAGAGTGTAGGTAGCACACAGGACGACATTCCTTATTTATTTCTAACCAAATGTAAAATGTCCTCAGACCTTGTATATTCCAGGATAAGATAGGGTATCTCTCTCTCTCTCTCTCTCTCTCTCTCTCTCTCTCTTTGAATCCTTCCACAGCAGAACTGTAGAACTGCAAGACAAACAGAGAAACAGATTCATTCACACACTAAATCTGAATATTCTTCAACAGGAAATATCCGTATTTTGGCAGTTCATCATTGTTGTCATCTCATAGCTGAAGGCTAGCCCCCTCCCCACACACACGCACACAATTTAACTTGACTCTAAATACAGTACACAAGCCTTTTAGGCCCAATTATCTCTGAGATGACTTAGTATCATTACTGTGTGGTTCGTGTTGTAAATTTAAACCATTGTTTCACATGTTTCTCATGCAAAGAAATATAATGATGATCCTATTTATACGGTATCATGTACCGCTCCAAAGGGGTGTTCAAACCTCTGCCTGGTGTGTGCTTTATGTACAGGTGTCCACTGCTACTCCACTGACTGACACTGAGCCGTACTCTACCAGCGGAGGTGCTGTGAGCGGGTGGAGGTCGTCATGGCAACCCAGCTGAAGGGCCTGCTGAGTGGGCGGAGACGTGTACCCAGTGACAGTCTGGCCAGAACATTCAGGTCAGCTATGGTGGGCATGTGTCTGCTGTGGGCCTCATACGTAACTGTAGTAGACTGTAATGTGCCGCAGGGGGAATGCATTTGAGCCTGTAGCCTATGATAGAGCACACTGTGATCTATGGTCAGTGTTGAGTTTGTAGAAGAGTAAGAAAATACATGTTGTTTTACTATGTTACACATTCTTCCCATTATGGAGAAGGTTATGATTTGGGGGAAGATTATCCTAGATCTGTACCTATGGGTGGGCAATATCTATCAGTAGTCTATGGGGGTAGAAAAGTGGCTATATGGTTCTTTAAGGTGTATTTTGTTTAGGTCCTGTGCCAGAAACCCTAGTGAGGTCATCTCCACTAGACTGAGAGACATGCTCCACACCTTCATCCAGCACTACCAGGAACCATGGGAAGAGAACCGCAGCCTAGACAGAGGTGTGTGTGTGTGTGTGTGTGTGTGTGTGTGTGTCTGTGTTAATATATTGACATTAATGTGCACTTTTCAGTAACTTCCTGTTGTTTGTAGAGAGAAGAGTGAAGTTCTCCAGCCAGACAGAGGATATGTACTACAGGGTTCTAGAGGCCGTCATCAATCAAGAGAGGAAGAGGCTGGGAGCCAAAGACCTTTCAGTGAGTTCTCTGCCCTCTGCTGTGTACGACTGGAACTGCACTGTTTAGTGCCTCTGGGGGCACTGTTGTACAGACATGTACAGACATGTACAGACATGTACAGTTGAAGTCGGAAGTTTACATACACTTAGGTTGGAGTCATTAAAACTTGTTTTTCAACCACTCCACAAATTTCTTGTTAACAAACTATAGTTTTGGCAAGTCGGTTAAGACATCTGCTTTGTGCATGACACAAATAATTTTTCCAATTGTTTACAGACAGATTATTTCACTTATAATTCACTGTATCACAATTCCAGTGGGTCAGAACTTTACATACACTAAGTTGACTGTGCCTTTAAACAGCTTGGAAAATTCCAGAATATGATGTCATGGCTTTAGAAGCTTCTGATAGGCTAATTGACATCATTTGAGTCAATTGGAGGTGTACCTGTGGATGTATTTCAAGGCCTACCTTCAAACTCAGTGCCTCTTTGCTTGACATCATGGGAAAATCAAAAGAAATCAGCCAAGACCTCAGAAAAAAAATTGTAAACCTCCACAAGTCTGGTTCATCCTTGGGAGCAATTTCCAACACCAGAAGGTACCACGTTCATCTGTACAAACAATAGTACGCAAGTATAAACACCATGGAACCACGCAGCCGTCATACTGCTCAGGAAAGAGATGCGTTCTGTCTCCTTGAGATGAACGTACTTTGGTGCGAAAAGTGCAAATAAATCCCAGAACAACAGCAAAGGACCTTGTGAAGATGCTGGAGGAAACAGGTACAAAAGTATCTATATCCACAGTAAAACGAGTCCTATATCGACATAACCTGAAAGGCCGCTCAGCAAGGAAGAAGCCAATGCTCCAAAACCGCCATAAAAAAGCCAGACTACGGTTTGCAACTGCACATGGGGACAAAGATCATACTTTTTTGAGAAATGTTCTCTGATCTGATGAAACAAAAATATAACTGTTTGGCCATAATGACCATCGTTATGTTTGGAGGAAAAAGGTGGTGGCTTGCAAGCCGAAGAACACCATCCCAACCATGAAGCACGGGGGTGGCAGCATCATGCTGTGGGGGTGCTTTGCTGCAGAAGGGACTGGTGCACTTCACAAAATAGATGGCATCATGAGGAAAGAAAATTATGTGGATATATTGAAGCAACATCTCAAGACATTAGTCAGGAAGTTAAAGCTTGGTCGCAAATGGGTCTTCCAAATGGACAATGACCCCAAGCATACTTCCAAAGTTGTGGCAACATGGCTTAAGGACAACAAAGTCAAGGTATTGGAATTGCCATCACAAAGCCCTGACCTCAATCCTATAGAACATTTGTGGGCAGAATTGAAAAAGCGTGTGCGAGCAAGGAGGCCTACAAACCTGACTCAGTTACACCAGCTCTGTCAGGAGGAATGGGCCAAAATTCACCCAACTTATTGTGGGAAGCTTGTGGAAGGCTACCAGAAACGTTTGACCCAAGTTAAACAATTTAAAGGCAATGCTACCAAATGCTAATTGAGTGTATGTAAACTTCTGACCCACTGGGAATGTGATGAAAGAAATAAAAGCTGAAATAAATAATTCTCTCTACTATTATTCTGACATTTCACATTCTTAAAATAAAGTGGTGATCCTAACTGACTGAAGACAGGGAAATTTTACTAGGATTAAATGTCAGGAATTGTGAAAAACAGAGTTTAAACGTATTTGGCTAAGGTGTATGTAAACTTCCGACATCAACTGTATAGTATAGAGGTTGTCCTTGATGACTTGTTTCTTTGTCAGGGCATTCTGGAGCATGATCTGTTCCAGCGCTCTCTAGTGGCCTGTTGTCTGGAGATGGTCATCTTCTCCCATCAGCTACCAGGCAGCTTCCCCCTGGTCATTGACATCTTTAGCCTGGCTCCATACCACTTCTACAAGGTAACACCTACACAAAAACCTGCAATACGTGTAATACTGTACTGTAATATTGTAGGTTTTGTGTAAAGGAGGTGGTTTCACCTGAAAACTGAAGCATTGTGTTAGCTCCCCAAGCTAATGCCTAGGCTTGGGCTTAGAGGGCTTACACAGTCTTGGGGCATACAGAGGTCCTGGGTTCAGACCTTGTTCAAACCTGGGTTCAAACACATACTGTAAGCTTGGTGATCTATTTAGGTACTGTTTAACCCTCTACTGTGTGTGGTGTGTGCCAGGTGATAGAGCTGGTGCTGCGGGCTGAGGAGGGCTTGCTGCCGGGTGTGGTCAGACATCTGACCCGTATAGAGGAGCAGATCCTGGAGAGTCTGGCCTGGAGGAGAGACTCACCACTCTGGGACAACATCAGAGCTGCCAAGGGACAGGGACAGCTGCCTGCATGCCATCAGGTCAGCGGGCAAAGGTTCAAATTCACCTGTTTGTGAACTGAGCAAAATATCTAATCAAATAAAATACAATTGTATTGGTCACATACACATGTTTAGCAGATGTTATTGCGGATGTAGCGAAATGCTTGTTTAATATACAGTGCACCATCTCAAAATATATAGAGCGACACAGCTGGCGCACTCGAAACAAGTTGGTCTAATATGGCAGCATGACTGCTGTCGTTCCATTAAAAAGAGGAAACAAAATGATCCCAACCTTGAGGTAACAGATGGTTCTATGTGTGTTCCAGGTGATGCCCCCCCAATACCTAGAGGACACAGACAAGATGACTAAGATCCCTCCCACCGCTCCACACTTGACCCCAAGCCTTGTGAATGGGATCCATGAAATCCACCCGAACTCCCCGATTACACACCATGATCGCTACAGCTCACCCCCTGCTGGCTCAAAGATGGACGCTGAGCCTACCACACCAGTCAGGCCATCACAGTCCTCCTCTGTCATTGTTACTGGACAGACTGTAGTCACCATGGCGTCAGCCACTGTCACCACCAACAACGGTCAGTCAGTCACCATACCGGTTCGAGGTAAAGATTTTCCCTCAGATGAAACCCAATATGGCCATAGAAATTACAAACCTAATAGAATACTGAAATGATGTAATACAACATGTAATAAACATGTTATATACCTTGTTTACATATCACAACAACCAGTGCTATTTGTTCAATTAAACCTCTTCCACACCCAGGCATTGCCAATGACCGGGGAGGCATCACATTTATCCCAGTGCGTCTCAGTGTTGTGGGTCAGCCCATTCCTCCACAGCAGGTCTCCAGCACCTCTACCCAGCAGCCCCAGAACCCAGTTACACACAGACCTCAGAGAGAGGGCTCCATCTCACTGTTCCTCCGCAAGGTAGGCTTTACTCACAGATTTCTACATACCTAAGCTGGCCTGAATGCTATGAGCCTAGATATTTAGTTCCAATATCCACAAGACAAAGGCCATACTTCTTCCCTCTGTCTCAGGTCTACCACCTGGTGAGCGTGCGTCTGAGGAACATCTGTGTTAAACTGGACATCTGTGAGGCGCTGCGGCTGAAGATCTGGACCTGCGTTGAACACTCCTTGGTCCACTGCACTGACCTCATGCTAGACCGACACCTGGACCAAATACTCATGTGTGCCATCTATGTCATGGCCAAGGTAGCACCATTTGCTTTGCCTCTAGACTTTTTGCTATACTTCCTTAATGCAGATGGTTTTATGACTTTGGGGATCGACAGCAAGGCATTCAGCCTTCTATACTTCTTCAGCTGTGTATTGATGATAATAATGTAATATAATAGCTTAATTTCCATGTGTATGGTGTGTGTTTCTCATGCAGGTAACCAAAGAGGACATGTCTTTCAAGCTCATCATGCAGTGCTACAAGACTCAGCCTCAAGCAAGCAACTCTGTAAGGAGATCAATGTTTTGTTTGATTTTGTGTGTGTAAGTGAGTTAAATCCAGCTTGTTTGTAATTGTGTAGTTGATGAAGTCTGTATTGTCCTCCTGTCAGGTATGCAGAAGTGTTCTGATCTCAGGGATAAACACCAAGCCCTCACAAAACTCTCCTGGAGGATCCAACAGAGAAAACAGTAAGATAAATAGAAAAACACAAACATTCCCATCGATATATTCGCATCATAATATGCATGAATGAACGCATAAATGAATGAAAGTATGAAGTATTAAAACAGCTAATTTTTTATGGTGATGTTGCACTGTTTCCCAGTTGATGCAGACCCCAGCAGTAGCGTGCTTACCTACCAGACCCCTCCAACCCATCCTACAGGACTCAGATCTCCCTATAGACAGGACAAGGAGGAGAGAGGACACCTCATCTATTTCTACAACACCGTCTACGTCAAACAGATGAAAGACTTTGCCCTGCGATACTCCTCCGGCTCTCTGACCATAGCCGGGGTGAGGGGACATTTTCACATACTACCTAATGGTGACAGTAGTCGTCATACACAATACATAGGAAATACTTTACCAGTGTTCTCAGATATGTCTAAACTGGGGTATAAAATCATTGGTACTTACAGGTCATCTGATCCTGTAATAGAAGTAAGCGCAGTCCTTGTACAGATACAGTGCATTGTTCCTAGGCCCAGTGCTATCATCATTGTCCAACAGAGATTTTGACGACATTCTGATTATTTTTCCATGCACAGGTTGAAACCCCTCCCCTTTCGCCATACCCCTGCCAGCGTATTGGATCCTTGCGCAGACTCCGCCCCTCCAACCACCATTCCCTCTACATCTCCCCCCACAAGCACAGCACATCCCCCTCTCCCCACACTGGGGTCGTATATTACGTCAGCAGAAGCCTCTCAAAGGTCAGAGGTCGGACATACCTCTCTAACCCTGCTAACGGTTCTCTAACTGACCCTCTTCTATACTTCCTATCTGAAGCCTAAACAACATTACACATATTTTAACTTCAATAACTTTGAAAAGCAAAAGGCTTGGTCATCGTAAATACACAGTATACATCTAGTCATGTGTGTTGCTAATCGTTGTATCTCAACTGTATCCCACAGCGTCTGAGAGAGATCAATGACATGATGAGGACATTTCAGTCACGCACCAGGAAGCGCTGTGCAGCCCAGCTGCAGGAGGATGGTGAGGAGGAGGGTGGGCCGCTTGTGAAGAGACCCTGTCAGGATAGCCCATCCGACTGGCAGAGAAAGCTCAGGGACCTCGGCCAGGCAGTGACCATGGCCAAGGCACAGCACCAGGCAACGGCACACAATGGGACACATTGATTACATCTCACTATCTTTGACTTACCGTCATGCTTCATACTTCCATCATCAGTGTCCATATTCTTCCTATGAGTGTAGACCTGCAAGGAGAATAGATGCAATGGATCTAAAATGTTAGAAATAATTGGCATCATTAGCACTCGGCGAAGTTCACTGAGCAAGCAATGTTTATGATTAGAAAACCTGATTTGTAATAATTATGAGGCTAATGTAATAATCTGAGGGTAACTAGGGCTCTGTATCAAATATCAATATCATACATCATATACAGTATATATTTCAACAATTTGGTCCTCTGTGAACCATGTCCTATTTACCTAAGGAAGCAGAAAAGGATTTGTGTTGGGTACTGAGCACTGTGTACTGTTTGTGATTGGTGAGAGGGAGGAGACGAGATGTCTCTCTCTGGAACATACAGTACGTACAGTGGGGAGAACAAGTATTTGATACACTGCTGATTTTGCAGGTTTTCCTACTTACAAAGCATGTAGAGGTCTGTAATTTTTATCATAGGTACACTTCAACTGTGAGAGACGGAATCTAAAACAAAAATCCAGAAAATCACATTGTATTATTTGTAAGTAATTAATTTGCATTTTATTGCATGACATAATTATTTGATCACCTACCAACCAGTAAGAATTCCGACTCTCACAGACCTGTTAGTTTTTCTTTAAGAAGCCCTCCTGTTCTCCACTCATTACCTGTATTAACTGCACCTGTTTGAACTCGTTACCTGTTAAAAGACACCTGTCCACACACTCAATCAAACAGACTCCAACCTCTCCACAATGGCCAAGACCAGAGAGCTGTGTAAGGACATCAGGGATAAAATTGTTGACCTGCACAAGGCTGGGATGGGCTACAGGACAATAGGCAAGCAGCTTGGTGAGAAGGCAACAACTGTTGGCACAATTATTAGAAAATGGAAGAAGTTCAAGATGACGGTCAATCACCCTCGGTCTGGGGCTCCATGCAAGATCTCACCTCGTGGGTCTGGGGCTCCATGCAAGATCTCACCTCGTGGGGCATCAATGATCATGAGGAAGGTGAGGGATCAGCCCAGAACTACACGGCAGGACCTGGTCAATGACCTGAAGAGAGCTGGGACCACAGTCTCAAAGAAAACCATTAGTAACACACTACGCTGTCATGGATTAAAATCCTGCAGCGCACGCAAGGTCCCCCTGCTCAAGCCAGCGCATGTCCAGGCCCGTCTGAAGTTTGCCAATGACCATCTGGATGATCCAGAGGAGGAATAGGAGAAGGTCATGTGGTCTGATGAGACAAAAATAGAGCTTTTTGGTCTAAACTCCACTCGCCGTGTTTGGAGGAAGAAGAAGGATGAGTACAACCCCAAGAACACCATCCCAACCGTGAAGCATGGAGGTGGAAACATCATTCTTTGGGGATGCTTTTCTGCAAAGGGGACAGGACGACTGCACCATATTGAGGGGAGGATGGATGGGGCCATGTATCGCGAGATATTGGCCAACAACCCCCTTCCCTCAGTAAGAGCATTGAAGATGGGTCGTGGCTGGGTCTTCCAGCTTGACAACGACCCGAAACACACAGCCAGGGCAACTAAGGAGTGGCTCTGTAAGAAGCATCTCAAGGTCCTGGAGTGGCCTAGCCAGTCTCCAGACCTGAACCCAATAGAAAATATTTGGAGGGAGCTGAAAGTCCGTATTGCCCAGCGACAGCCCCGAAACCTGAAGGATCTGGAGAAGGTCTGTATGGAGGAGTGGGCCAAAATCCCTGCTGCAGTGTGTGCAAACCTGGTCAAGACCTACAGGAAACGTATGATCTCGGTAATTGCAAACAAAGGTTTCTGTACCAAATATTAAGTTCTGCTTTTCTGATGTATCAAATACTTATGTCATGCAATAAAATGCAAATGAATTACTTAAAAATCATACAATGTGATTTTCTGCATTTTTGTTTTAGATTCCGTCTCTCACAGTTGAAGTGTAACTATGATAAAAATGACAGACCTCTACATGCTTTGTAAGTAGGAAAACCTGCAAAATCAGCAGTGTATCAAATACTTGTTCTCCCCACTGTAATTAATTTCAATTTTCAAGTTTAAGTTGTCAAATGCACAAGTACAGTGACATGCTTAACTTGCAAGCCCTGTCCAACAGTGCAGTTGTCACGACTTCCTCCGAAGCTGCCTCCCCTCCTTTTTTGTTCGGGCAGGCTTCGGCGTTCGTCGTCACCGGCCTTCTAGCCACTGCTGCTCCTCATCTCATCATTCCATTTGTTTTGTCTTGTTTATTATACACACCTGGTTCATATCCCCTCATCAGTACCTGTATAAGTATTCCCTCTGCCCCCTTGTCTTTGTGTGTGATTGTTTATTGTGGAGGTTAGATTAGCTCGGTGGAGCTCTTTGTATTTTGTATCGCCGGGATATTTCACCCGTGTGCCTTGTTGTTTTCCAGTACGCCTGATTTCCACACTGGAGTGTTTGACGCATTGCTGCGTACCGATGTGTTTTCAGAATTAACCTTTTATTCTCAGATTTACCCTCCTGCGCCTGACTCCTTCTAAATCACTCGCCACAGCAGTATTCAAAATCAAAAAAGTTGAACTAATTTAAAAACAAATTAAACACACATATATATATATGACATATAGGTGAGCCTTCTTACATTTACGTCATTTAGCAGACGCTCTTATCCAGAGCGACTTACAGTTAGTGAGTGCATACATTTTCATACTGGCCCCCCGTGGGAAACGAACCAATAACCCTGGCGTTGCAAGCGCCATGCTCTACCAACTGAGCTACAGGGGACTTAAATTATTATACAGCGTAATGTATCTGTTAATACCAGTTGTTAGATAATATTCTGTTCAAGTGACACTTTCAGTTTCACATGTTGCTTTTCTCTAGCAGTATTTCATTTGTACTGATCTATGGTAGAAATCCATTACTTCTTTGTAATGTGATGTTGGATAAACATAACTCAGTTTTTACATCCCTTCTGTCAACATTACCACAACATAGTGAGAGCCACTGTGGAAAAGAAACATAGCGCCATGTTGGATATTTTGGCACTCAGAGACAACAAGGTCATAAACGCCATGTGACATATCAGTCTTGGTCTATTAGTCTCATGTTGATATAGTAAAATGGTTATTTTGTTAGTTTCAAAATGGCATATTTTCAAAAACATCAGAACAAATGGCCATTCACTTTTCATAGTGGGGAAAATTGGTTTCCATGACAGCCTAGTGATTGAGTAACAATACCCATACTGTTTATCAGTAACCATGTCCTGACTCGCTATGGGAAGTTCATTCTCAACCAATGTTGCTTGGCAAGCAAATTACAATAATCCTCTAAGAACCAATCAGCAAAGGCCTGTAAACTAAAACCCTAAGAGGCCAGTATAGAAAATAGAATCCATAGAATGGGGAAGGCGCTCAGACCCATTAACTTGAATCGGAATGTCCGTACTAGGGATTCTATTTCTATGGTTACACAGGTGCCCATGCAAGCTCAGCCCTACAGGAAGTCTCCTGGTCGTCATGGAAACCAGGGGGACCTGCTTCCACAACAGTCCTGGAGGTTTTAAGGTTAAGGTCAGCCTGGTAATAACTTCAGACGCTTTTCAGACTTCATCAACAACCAACAACCTCAACAGGACGTTTGTTTTAATCAGTCTCCCACTGGGCCGAACCATGGGGTGCAATACCAGCAGGGATGCTTTAGTGGTGAACCCTTCTAAAAAGCCAGAGACCAGACCAGCGTCGGCCAGCTCGACCAGTGAGGCCACTGCTGAGGAGGCTAAAGAAACTACAGAGAAAGACAAAGATGAAACAGAAGGCATATCAACCTGCGACTGACATCCATCTTTCTTCTCAACCCAAACTCCTCAAAGTAAGATATCTGTCATTTTGCCAGTTACACTTTTGTGCTATTATTTGACATTACCAAATGTGATGTATTGCTAGTGAGATGGTGTCTCTCTCTTTCTCTGTGTGTGCGTGGCTGCGTGTGTGCGTGCGTGTGTACAGATTAGCCTGTCTGCGGGTGAAGGAATACCTGTCTGCCGGAATAGGCAATGCTGCTCAACTGTCCATCAACCCCTGTGTCATCTGGGACCAGACCAGCCACACACCCCACTCCACTCTGTGATGTAGCCTACCAGCCACACCCCCCCTCTGCTCTGTGATGTAGCCTACCAGCCACACCCCCCGCTCTGCTCTGTGATGTAGCCTACCAGCCACACCCCCCCTCTGCTCTGTGATGTAGCCTACCAGCCACACCCCCCGCTCTGCTCTGTGATGTAGCCTACCAGCCACACCCCCTGCTCCACTCTGTGATGTAGCCTACCAGCCACACCCCCCGCTCCGCTCTGTGATGTAGCCTACCAGCCACACCCCCCGCTCCGCTCTGTGATGTAGCCTACCAGCCACACCCCCCGCTCCGCTCTGTGATGTAGCCTACCAGCCACACCCCCCGCTCCGCTCTGTGATGTAGCCTACCAGCCACACCCCCTGCTCCACTCTGTGATGTAGCCTACCAGCCACACCCCCCGCTCCGCTCTGTGATGTAGCCTACCAGCCACACCCCCCGCTCCGCTCTGTGATGTAGCCTACCAGCCACACCCCCCGCTCCGCTCTGTGATGTAGCCTACCAGCCACACCCCCCGCTCCGCTCTGTGATGTAGCCTACCAGCCACACCCACTCCTTACTCTGTCTACTGTTGCTGGACCAGAACATTCTCTCTCTCCACCTCTCAACTGGACCTTCAGTGTCCACAGTGCTATGTTTATATCCTGTTAATGTGCCAGTATGGTCATTGTAACAACAATGAGACATGATAGTAAATGTACAGATTAAATCTGACTAATGTCCTTTATTGTTTTTAATGTCCTTTATTGCTCTTACCTCCATTTCTATCTCTGTCTAACACACACCTCTGTTCCAAGGTGACAGTTACAATCCGTTCTTTCAAACGCTTCCAACCCTGCCGCAGGCTAAACCAAACAGCAGCCAATACAATCGGCTTTGTAGGCAGTTTTTGTTGCAGCTGTACCGCATATTACTGATCACTCCAGCAGGCCTAGGCTCCAACTCTACATAACACTGCATCAGGAAGCTGTTACAGCTCTGTGTTTGGATAAACAGCAGCATACTTGTTATTACCCATAAAGGAAATGGTTCCCATAGATACAAATACAATATACTGTAATGCCTTTGTTTGCCACCAGGTGACATGTAAACATACCTGCAGATCTGTCTGTCACCACCAGGCTGCAGAAGTGATCCATCAGTATTTGGTGGACTATCCAAAGCCCTGGTCCATTTACTCAAGACATTTAATCAGAAATATATGTTGTAAGTTTATTACCAGCGAGTGAATAGAGCTGGAAGGGAAGAGCCATTTCACAAAGCCCATATCACAAATACCCATCACAGAGGAAACGGGAAATTACATGAAAATATTACCATTATACAAATGGAAAGTGTGATTGAATAATGTGTTTGAGAAGATAAATGAAAAGCACTTGTGGTGCTAAATAGCTTTTTAATTTCAGATGTGGGATAAAAGAAAACACATTTCTTCCCCATTTTCACTGGCAATTGATTAGTGGTTCCACACCTGCAGAGAGAAGGGCTCTTGTCTTCTCATTATCAGTTAATTAATATGCATGCACACATGTCTTATCTTTCCTCTGCCATTTGGCAGAAATGAGACATTGATGTTGTATTGGCCTTGGAATGGATGACTTCTCTCTCTGTTGCTTTAAGGAGAAATAAGACACATGATTGACATTGTCTTTAATTGTTGTAAGAGACAATTGAATTAAAAGAAAAGATAAAGGATAAACTATTTTTTTTACATCATATTCAATATGACATCACCATTCCCATCTGGGAGGTCTATCTATAAACATAGTGACTCTTATTTGTTGTGATGTATTTCAGTTAGCAGCTATTCTATGGTACTGTAGCTTTACAAAACAAGTCATTTGGTGCCCTGTATATACCTAAGAAAGAGATGTATTGAAGAGCGATATGGAAATACATAAGGAAATAAGATATTCAATTCCTCACTCTGCCAGGGATTGGCTATTAGAGAATCCAAGGCCTCACCCGCTGAAGCAAAACCTGGGTGAAAGTAAATTTAATTTATGTCCTGATCTTCAATGTTCCACTGCCATAAGTGCATATTGTATTATCAGTGAAATATTAAGTCCTACAGAAACTAGTCTGACTGGATATCTTTGCATTTGTGCGTAAATGGTCCTCAGCATATGTTCTGTATTATGCACATTGCACAATGTCATTAGCTTTTTATCCTTATGTTTTGAGCCACATTTCAGATAGCAGGGGATGTTGTTATTGTCACGATCGTCAAAAGGAGGAGACCAAAGCGCAGCGTGTTGAGCGAACATCGTAGACTTTATTATAAAGAAACCACGATCAAAACAACAAACCAAATAAGACGAAAGTGAAGTTCAATACTGATAATGACTAACAGCAACAAGGAAACAAAAACCCACAAAACCAAGGTGAAACCACACAGTATAAATATGGCTCCCAATCAGAGATAACGAGCCGACAGCTGACACTCGTTACCTCCGATTGGGAGTCATATGACTAAATCAACATCAAAACCAAACATAGAAATGAAACAACTAGATCCCACATAGAACTACACCCAAACGAAAATGACAACCCTGGCTCACTACTAAGAGTCCCGGAGCCAGAACGTCACAGTACCCCCCCCTAAAGGCGCGGACTGCGACCGCGCCTCACAACCCCACAATAGGGGAGGGCTGGGTGGGTGTTGCTCCCCGGAGGCGGTTCCGGCTCCGGGCTTGACCACCACCCCACTATAGTTACTACCCGCTTTCTTAACCTCTTCCCAATGACCACCCTCCACTTAAACCCACCTGGATTAAGGGGCAGCACCGGACTAAGAGGCAGCACCAGGCTGAGGGACAGCACCGGACTACGGGGCAGCACTGGACTAAGGGGCAGCACTGGACTAAGGGGCAGCACCTGACTAAATGGCGGATCCTGGCTGGCTGGCTCTGGCGGATCCTGGCTGGACGGCTCTGGCGGATCCTGGCTGGACGGCTCATGGCTGGCTGACGGATCTGGCTGCTCATGGCTGGCTGACGGATCTGGCTGCTCATGGCTGGCTGACGGATCTGGCTGCTCATGGCAGGCGGAAGGCTCTGGCTGATCCCGTCTGGCGGAAGGCTCTGGCTGATCCCGTCTGGCGGAAGGCTCTGGCTGATCCCGTCTGGCGGAAGGCTCTGGCTGCTCCTGTCTGGCGGAAGGCTCTGGCTGATCCTGTCTGGCGGAAGGCTCTGGCTGATCCTGTCTGGCGGAAGGCTCTGGCTGATCCTGTCTGGCGGACGGCTCTGAAGGCTCATGGCAGACGGGCGGCTTTGCAGGCTCAGTACAGACGGGCAGTTCAGACGGTGTTGGGCAGACGGACAGTTCAGACGGCGTTGGGCAGACGGGCAGTTCAGGCGCCGTTGGGCAGACGGGCAGTTCAGACGGCGTTGGGCAGACGGACAGTTCAGGCCCCGTTGGGCAGACGGCAGACTCTGGCCGTCTGAGGCTCACCGTAGGCCTGGTGCGTGGTGCCGGAACTGGAGGTACCGGGCTGAGGACACGCATCTCAGGGCTAGTGCGGGGAGAAGCAACAGGGCATGCTTGGCCCTGGGGACGCACCGTAGGCCTGATGCGTGGTGCCGGAACTGGAGGTACCGGGCTGAGGACACGTATCTCAGGGCTAGTGCGGGAAGCAGCAACAGGGCATGCTTGGCCCTGGGGACGCACATAAGGCCTAGTGCGGAGAGCAGCAACAGGGCATGCTGGACCCTGGGGACGCACATAAGGCCTAGTGCGGAGAGCAGGAACAGGCCGGGCTGGGCTGGCGACGCGCACCGTATCTCTGGTGCGAGAGGCCGGAACAGGCCGGGCCGGGCTGGCGAAGCGCACCGTATCCCTGGTGCGTGGAGTAGGAACAGGCCGGGCTGGGCTGGCGACGCGCACCGTATCCCTGGTGCGAGTGGCCGGAACAGGCCGGGCCGGGCTGGCGAAGCGCACCGTATCCCTGGTGCGTGGAGTAGGAACAGGCCGGGCTGAGCTGGCGACGCGCACCGTATCCCTGGTGCGAGTGGCCGGAACAGGCCGGGCCGGGCTGGCGAAGCGCACCGTATCCCTGGTGCGAGTGGCCGGAACAGGCCGGGCTGGGCTGGCGACGCGCACCGTAGGCTTCGTATGAGGCTCAGGAACAGGCCGGGCTGGGCTGGCGACGCGCACCGTACACTTAGTGCGAGGGGCCGGAACAGGCCGTACCGTACTGGGGACACACACTACTGACTGTACCTCGGGATTAGGAACGGGCCGGACCGGACTGGTTACACACCCCAGTACCTCTCGCCGTGCCTCTACACCTTCCTTCCCTGCTTTTCCCAGTAGCCCCCTTAACCTGGTAGCCTCCTGAATCCGTCCCTTCTCTGCCTCCGTCAGCCCCCTTAACCTGGTAGCCTTCTGAATCTGCCTTGTGGCAGCCTCCTGCTGCTCAGTCGCCCAAGCCATGTGCCCCCCCCAAAAAACTTTTTGGGGTTGCCTCTCGTCCTTCCGACGATGGCCCTGCCGATGCCGTTGCTCCTCTCGCCGTCGCCTCTCCACCGTCTCGTTCCATGGTCGGCGATCCATACCATCCAGGATCTCCTCCCAAGTCCAGGACCCTTTACCGTCCAACAGTTCCATCCATGTCCAGACCCTTTGCTCCTGGACGCGCTGCTTGGTCCTTTTATGGTGGGTTTTTCTGTCACGATCGTCAAAAGGAGGAGACCAAAGCGCAGCGTGTTGAGCGAACATCGTAGACTTTATTATAAAGAAACCACGATCAAAACAACAAACCAAATAAGACGAAAGTGAAGTTCAATACTGATAATGACTAACAGCAACAAGGAAACAAAAACCCACAAAACCAAGGTGAAACCACACAGTATAAATATGGCTCCCAATCAGAGATAACGAGCCGACAGCTGACACTCGTTACCTCCGATTGGGAGTCATATGACTAAATCAACATCAAAACCTAACATAGAAATGAAACAACTAGATCCCACATAGAACTACACCCAAACGAAAATGACAACCCTGGCTCACTACTAAGAGTCCCGGAGCCAGAACGTCACAGTTATGTTTGAACTTATGGTTGTACATTAGAAAGAGATACATACTTCATGACTAAAAACAAACATTAGAGAGGATAATAATGTCACTAAACCATAGTGGTTCAGAAGTCTAGGTGTTGATAAGGGAATATTGTGAATATTAGGTTTACAAACATCATTTACAAACAGAGATAAGGCTAGCCTGGCAGTATAAAATGAAAAGGGGCATCTGAACACTACTCTGAGGTGTAATCTGCTCCTCTAGTAATGGGCCATTTATATGATTAGTATAATGGTCTGTCATTAGAATAAGTATTCATGTTATTTCCTGCAAGCCGCTCTTTAAAGATGTGTTCTTCACAGGCCTCGTTTGTGAATACATGATCAGAACCCTGACAGACAGAGAGCATCTTTAATCTTTCTCTGGCCTTGAAGAATGTCACTGATCTCCCTGTAACTGCAAGGAGCAGGGCTGATCTCATCCACATTGTGTGTGTGCGAGCTTGTGTGTGCGTGTACGTGTGTGTGTGTATGTGTGTGTGTGTTTGGATCACGTCTACTGAATGTTTATAGGGACTTTATTTCACTATGAAATCACCCAGATATTCATAATTGCTTGTCAAAGCCATCTGTTCTGAAGTGTCACAGCGGTTCCTTTGGAGTGGCCTGTTCACATCGCGAGTTGATTGAGCGCAATAAAAAATGATGTGTGCCAAGAGAGGTCAACTTTCATTTGAAGACAAGTCAGATACAGCGTTTTCCCCCTTTATTGTGATCCTGGAAGTGTATGTATACACCCCAAATGCTGTCATGTGTTATCTAGGAGTTGGAAACTGAGATGCAAGCATTTGGGTTTCTGCCTTGCAGAATGGGGACGTTTTAGAAAATTGTTGTTTTTCTGAGTCTGATCTTTATTTGGTCTGCATGGTGGATGGATGGTATTCAGAACAAACTCTGACTCATTTTACGTGGCATCTCTACCTACGAATAAGTAAACAACTGTCAACAGAAGCTAATGGCTATGTTCTCAGTGGTAGTGTCATACTCTCTCTCTCTCTCTCTCTCTCTCTCTCTCTCTCTCTCTCTCTCTCTCTCTCTCTCTCTCTCTCTCTCTCTCTCTCTCTCTCTCTCTCTCTCTCTCTCTCTCTCTCTCTCTCTCTCTCTCGCTCTAAAGTAATGGTAGAAAAGGAAAGGTCACCATGGAGATGACAAAGAAAATCCCTGTTAGAGAAAACACTTAGAGCTAGCTGGTGATTCATCAGCTTTAATGCAGTCCATTAGACACTGCTTTTAGTGGACAATGAACAATGGGAACTAGACTAAGTTTATTTGCACAGAACATATTATGTTTTTTTGAGAAGAAGTCAGTCAGTGCTGTTTAATGGAGCTTGTGTCCAGAAGGTCATTTCTTTAGACTTCAGAGAAATGGGGCCTGAGACCCTGAGTGAGTAAACTTATTCACGACACATGTACATCCTCAGAGGTATAACCTACTGTATCTTACAGTATCCAGTCAAAGTCAACCTCAAAATGAATCATATTGCTGATCTTACCATTACGTTTTCGTTAAATGTCATGCCAATGAAACGTCTGTGGGACATCGCAAATAGATTACGAATGAGTAGAAATCCTTATAAAATTCTGAAGACGAATAAGATTTAGCCTTAGAAAAAGGTCAGGTTGCTGGAGGAAGGTTTAGACATATGGACTAAGATAACTTGATTATTCTATATAGGAAACACAAGAAGACATGTTGTTTTCATTACAGGGCAAATCAGTATTTCAAGGTACCATGTTGAGATGGTTCACTCTAGGTACGATGTTATCAAATCAGTGTTGTCTGTTGTAAAGACTAGTATGTGCTGGAGAAATTCTACCTATCCATTTTTGCACAACACATACATCTCTATGAGCACATGACGTGAAAATAAGTATTGTGCTCACTAATTCTAATCCATTTTTTTTACTATTGGCATGATTATAGCAAGGCGTCTGTGGGTTGATTTGAGGTTTCCGTTTACTAGGCCTTTTCTTACACCCTTTACACAGTTGTTTACTCTACATTGTCCACTCTGAGAACAGAGTGGACATTGTGAATCACGTTGTGTTGTGTTCTAGCTGTTTCTATTTCTAAGAAGCATGTTGTTGAGCCTGATGTTCTTTTAAGGTGAGGGTTGGATTGTCAGTGAGGGGCTGAGGCTGAGGCAGGCAGGCAGCTGCTGTGTAATTATGGGAGACCCGGTGAAGTACAATATAAAAGCAGTGGCAGGTGCAGCTATTCATCTTTCCATATTTGTTTTGATTGGTGCAGTGCAGTGTGGGTAGAGAGAGAGAAAGTCCTTTCAAAGCAAATGGAGAAAAATAGGAAAATGAAGTCTAAATGTCATTCATTCAGTACCAGTGTCGAGGTGACCTTAAAGAGAATAATCTCTCCCTTTTGTAAATGTGGACAAGTGGATTCTGCAAAATATCAAATTTGATAAAAAAGGAGTCATTGTGATGGTGAGCAGTGTATGACTGATATGGGGGGATGTGTACTGGTTCTGGAGCCTCTCAATGGTTGTACAGTTTGTTCTGTTCTCTGGTCATGACCATGTGAATGTTTTAGTTTATTTATTTGAACAAATAGAAAGACAGTTTGTACACAGTTAAAAACATTTGCAGGAGTCGGAAAAAAGCAGAAAAGGGCTTGTCGAATGACCCCCCCTCCCCCCAGTGGTCATAAATCACACAGATTCAGCAGTGTGGACAAATAAACAAGAATGTAGAAATGGAAGGTGAGTATCTATGAACTCATAGGCGGACACATTTGGAAAGTCCAGGAAAGTGTTAGGGCATACATTACTGTTACAGGAGAATACTGCATATCACCTTACATCATAAATTACTATGTATGTCAAAGTGTTGATGTGTTCGATGTGCCTTGAGAGAGTGCTGTCATCTCACTGTATGCCAGGCAATATTTTTGTGTTTGATTATGTGATATGATGATTTGGATTGCCTTTTACCACATTACGAAGCCCAGTCCTTGAAGGATCTACATCAACATGCATTTATTTGTATTAGAATATTCCATGTATTTTAATGTATATTCACTGAAAAACAAACTACTCATATGTAACCATTCATATCACAGATTTAATATTCATAGCTTTCACCATGACAACTGGCCAAGGCCAACCATCAGCGAACATTATTGAGATATTTAGATAATGGTTTCCTTGTAGACATCCAAGAGGAGGGAAACAACCTAATAACAGTTTTACTGCTTCATGTGTCATCACGCCATAGAAACAGCACAGCATGGTCTGTGAAAGAAAAATAAACTAAGATGCCTTAATACTGCAAAGGATTGAAGTCATCATCGTGTTTGTATAACTCATATTCATGGTTAGGTCTTTGTGCTTGTATATTTATTTGTTTAGATTTGTGTTTAGTTTGATAGGATTATGACTAGAGCTGGAAGGCTGAATGGAGTTGGCTGTATATTAGAGTGCATGTTTGTTTGTTTGTCTGCAGATTCAAGATAACAAGCCTGGTCCTCTCTTCATGATTGGGCGCTGGCTGCTGGGTCTGACCTCATCTCAGTGAAAATAATTAGAGCCGCTCCAGTCAGTGTGTGTGTGTGTGTGTGTGTGTGTGTAGCAGTGTTCTGAAAGCCCTACTCCCAGCTCCAACCCAAAACACAGAGAAGCCACTGTTCTACAACTATTAGTCCCCCTCAATATTTATGTCTCCGCTTCAGAAAAATAATATTAATGGGAGCGCTAAATATAAACCAAGCCCGTGGCCCGTCAACCGGTAACTACAAATACAGTGAGATTATTCATAAGAGGGGCATGGGTCTGATCGCATGTGAAGGGCCTGATAGATTTTGTACAAGCTGTAGGTTACATAGGGCGTGTGATTCGCGTCCCAATTGGCACCCTATTCCCTTTATAGTGCACTACTTTTGACCAGGGCCCAAGGGCTCTTGTCAAAAGTAATGCACTATATAGGGAATAGGGTGACATTTGGGACGCACTGATACAGTAGAGCAGAGTACATGTCGGGTTTGAGCTCTTTTCAGCTCATAAAAGTCTGAACCGGTGCAGAAGAATGCTATTAGTGTCCAATCATAAATAATACCACAACGTGTCTCATGGTAATCACCTCACACAGGATCTGAACCAGAGACTGGGGAAAGGGACTGTCACTGTGTGAGCGCTGATAGATTCATGTACATCTGACATTTTTTATTATTATTATTATTTTGTAGAACAGTGGCTTCTCTGTGTTTTGGGTCTGTGTTTTGGGTTGGAGCTGGGAGTTGGGCTTTGAAATACATCCACAGGTACACCTCCAATTGACTCATATGATGTCAATTAGCCTATCAGAAGCTTCTAAAGCCATGACATCATTTTCTGGAATTTTCCAAGCTGTTTAAAGGCACAGTCAACTTAGTGTATGTAAACTTCTGACCCACTGGAATTGTGAAACAGTTAATTATAAGTGAAATAATCTGTCTGTAAACAATAGTTGGAAAAATTACTTGTGTCATGCACAAAGTAGATGTCCTAACCGACTTGCCAAAACTATAGTTTGTTAACAAGAAATTTGTGGAGTTTTAATGACTCCAACCTAAGTGTATGTAAACTTCCGACTTCAACTGTATACATATACAGTACCAGTCAATAGTTTGGACACACCTACTCATTCAAGGGTTTTTATTTATTTTTACTATTTTCTACATTGTAGAATAATAGTGAATACATCAAAACTATGAAATAACACATATGGAATCATGTAGTAACCCAAAAAGTGTTAAACAAATCAAAATATATTCTATATTTGAGATTCTTCAAATAGCCATCCTTTGCCTTGATGACAACTTTGCACACTCTTGGCATTCTCTCAACCAGCTTCACCTGGAATGCTTTTCCAACAGTCTTGAATTAGTTCCCACATATGCTGAGCACATGTTGGCTGCTTTTCCTTCACTCTGAGGTCCAACTCATCCCAAACCATCTCAATTGGGTTGAGTTCGGGTGATTGTGGAGGCCAGGTCATCTGATGCAGCACTCCATCACTCTCCTTCTTGGTCAAATAGCCCTTACACAGCCTGGAGGTGTGTTGGGTCATTGTCCTGTTGAAAAACAAATTATAGTCCCACTAAGTGCAAACCAGATGGGATGGATTATTACTGCAGAATGCTGTGGTAGCCATGCTGGTTAAGTGTGCTTTGAATTCTAAATAAATCACAGACAGTGTCACCAGCAAAGCACCCCCACACCATCACACCTCCTCCATGCTTCACTGTGGGAACTACACATGCAGAGATCATCCGTTCACCTACTCTGCATCTCACAAAGACACGGCGGTTGGAACCAAACATTTCAGATTTGGTCTCAACAGACCAAAGGACATATTTCCACTGGTCTAATGTCCATTGCTTGTGTTTCTTGGCCCAAGCAAGTCTCTTCTTATTATTGTTGTCCTTTAGTAGTGGTTTCTTTGCAGCAATTCGACAATGAAGGCCTGAATCACGCAGTCTCCTCTGAACAGTTGATGTTGAGATGTGTCTGTTACTTGAACTCTGTGAAGCATTTATTTGGGCTGCAATTTCTGAGGCTGGTAACTCTAATGAACTTATCCTCTGCAGCAGAGGTAACTCTGGGTCTTCCTTTCCTGTGGCGGTCCTCATGAGGCAGTTTCATCATAGCGCTTGATGGTTTTTGCGACTGCACTTGAAGAAACGTTCAAAGTTCTTGAAATGTTCTGGATTGACTGACCTTCATGTCTTAAAGTAATGATGGACGGTTGTTTCTCTTTTCTTATTTGAGCTGTTCTTGCCATAATATGGACTTGGTCTTTTACCATATATGGCTATCTTCTTTACCCTACCTTGTCACAACACAACTGATTAGCTCAAACGCATTAAGAAGGAAATAAATTCCACACATTAACTTTTAACAAGGCACACCTGTTAATTGAAATGCATTCTAGGTGACTACCTCATTAAGCTGGTTGAGTGAATGCCAAGAGTGTGCAAAGCTGTCATTAAGGCAAAGGGTGGCTATTTGAAGAATCTCAAATATAAGATATATTTTGATTTGTTTAACACTTTTTTGGTTACTACATGATTCCATATGTGTTATTTCATAGTTTTGATGTATTCATTATTATTCTACAATGTAGAAAATAGTAAAAATAAATAAAAACCGTGGAATGAGTAGGTGTGTCCAAACTTTTGACTGGTACTGTATATACAGTGGGGGGAAAAAGTATTTAGTCAGCCACCAATTGTGCAAGTTCTCCCACTTAAAAAGATGAGAGAGGCCTGTAATTTTCATCATAGGTACACGTCAACTATGACAGACAAATTGAGAGAAAAAAAATACAGAAAATCACATTGTAGGATTTTTTATGAATTCATTTGCAAATTATGGTGGAAAATAAGTATTTGGTCACCTACAAACAAGCAAGATTTCTGGCTCTCACAGACCTGTAACTTCTTCTTTAAGAGGCTCCTCTGTCCTCCACTTGTTACCTGTATTAATGGCACCTGTTTGAACTTGTTATCAGTATAAAAGACACCTGTCCACAACCTCAAACAGTCACACTCCAAACTCCACTATGGCCAAGACCAAAGAGCTGTCAAAGGACACCAGAAACAAAATTGTAGACCTGCACCAGGCTGGGAAGACTGAATATGCAATAGGTAAGCAGCTGGGTTTGAAGAAATCAACTGTGGGAGCAATTATTAGGAAATGGAAGACATACAAGACCACTGATAATCTCCCTCGATCTGGGGCTCCACGCAAGATCTCACCCCGTGGGGTCAAAATGATCACAAGAACGGTGAGCAAAAATCCCAGAACCACACAGGGGGACCTAGTGAATGACCTGCAGAGAGCTGGGACCAAAGTAACAAAGCCTACCATCAGTAACACACTACGCCGCCAGGGACTCAAATCCTGCAGTGCCAGACGTGTCCCCCTGCTTAAGCCAGTACATGTCCAGGCCCGTCTGAATTTGCTAGAGTGCATTTGGATGATCCAGAAGAGGATTGGGAGAATGTCATATGGTCAGATGAAACCAAAATAGAACTTTTTGGTAAAAACTTAACTTGTCGTGTTTGGAGGACAAAGAATGCTGAGTTGCATCCAAAGAACACCATACCTACTGTGAAGCATGGGGGTGGAAACATCATGCTTTGGGGCTGTTTTTCTGCAAAGGGACCAGGATGACTGATCCGTGTAAAGGAAAGAATGAATGGGGCCATGTATCGTGAGATTTTGAGTGAAAACCTCCTTCCATCAGCAAGGGCATTGAAGATGAAACGTGGCTGGGTCTTTCAGCATGACAATGATCCCAAACACACCGCCCGGGCAACGAAGGAGTGGCTTCGTAAGAAGCATTTCAAGGTCCTGGAGTGGCCTAGCCAGTCTCCAGATCTCAACCCCATAGAAAATCTTTGGAGGGAGTTGAAAGTCTGTGTTGCCCAGCGACAGCCCCAAAACATCACTGCTCTAGAGGAGATCTGCATGGAGGAATGGGCCAAAATACCAGCAACAGTGTGTGAAAACCTTGTGAAGACTTACAGAAAACGTTTGACCTGTGTCATTGCCAACAAAGGGTATATAACAAAGTATTGAGAAACTTTTGTTATTGACCAAATACTTATTTTCCACCATAATTAATAATTAATAATGCAAATAAATTCATTAAAAATCCTACGTGATTTTCTGGATTTCTTTTTCTCATTTTGTCTGTCATAGTTGACGTGTACCTATGATGAATATTACAGGCCTCTCTCATCTTTTTAGTGGGAGAACTTGCACAATTGGTGGCTGACTAAATACTTTTTTCCCCCACTGTATATATATCTTTTCAATACAGACTAGCTCTGAAATAAGTGAAACTTGACAAATTATCCACTTTTCAATCACTACTTTTCAACCTCCTATTCATAATCTCCAGGACCAAACCAGTGTCTACATATGTGAAAATAACATTTCTATGATCTAAGAAGCAAGGTCCTAAAATTAGCTATAGGCATTGTCTTTCAGTTTCCGCTCTTGTGGGCGTGTGCATTGACCTTTTTTTGCACTAACTCTCTTGCACTGACTCTATGCACAAACACTGGACTCACTCACACACTCACCCACACACTCACACATACTTACACTGACAACCCAACACACACATACACACACAGGCACACTACATATGCCCACACATACATAACATGCGCATGATTACCCCATCTCTGTACCCCACACATACAATTATCTTTAAGGTCCCACAGTTGAGTAGTGAATTTCAAGCACAGTTTCAACCACAAAGAACAGGGAGGTTTTCCAATGCCTTGCAAAGAAGAGCACCTATTGGTAGATGGAAGAAAAAAAACATTACAGAGTTTTTTGTGTAGATAAAAACAATTTAAATCCCCATTTGTAACAATTTTGGGGGGAAAGAAGTCAAGGGGTGTGAATACTCTGAAGGCACTGTAGCCATGTTATTTTTGCTCGTTATTGTTATTCGTTATTCACTGTGTATTTATTCCTTGTGTCACTATTTCTATTTTTTGTATTTTTTTAAATCTTTATCTTTACCTCTGCATTGTTGGAAAAGTAAACATTTTACTGTTAGTCTACACCTGTTGTTTACAAAGCATGTGACACATAACATTTGATTTAATTCATGATATTATTGAGTTGGAGACGTGAATCCGACATATAATTTGTTAACATATAATTTGTTAATAGGCTATTTACTATATTGTAAAAGTGATATTGAATTGTGGTAGGTTGCCAACGCAACCAAATATCAACATTTGAAGGAGATGTATCTTCTGCTTGGATAGTTCCATCTGTACCATGACTTTGTCAGGCTTTAATTCCAGTTTGTCTATAATAATTCATAATTCATATGTTGGATTCACGTCTCCATCTCAACCAAAAATCTAAGTTAAAGAATAGGACTAAATAAAATAAAATAAAATTTTAATCCACTTTAAATAACATTTGATTTGATTTAGTCCTATTCTTTAACTTGGATTTTTTATTGAGATGGAGACGTGAATCTAACATGTACATTATTAACTTCTAGATAAAATTTGATGTAGGCCTTGTGTATTTTGTTAATTGTCAATTTTTTGTTGAATCCTGGGTTGAATTGAAACAATAGCTGTTGATGACTTCGCAAATGCTATATAGGCCTAAAAAGCATAATTGATGATATATGAGTGGTAAAGTATGGGTACATTTCATTTGCTCCGTAAACCTACCCTTTCAGAATGACTTGACAGCAACAGTGAATCTATTTAGTTTTAAGTGGAGATCTCTCAGCAAACATTATAATATGCCATTTAGCAGACACTTTTATCCAAAGCAACTTAGAGTCATGTGTGCATACATTTTTACGTATGGGTGGTCCCGGGGATCGAACCCACTACCCTGGCGTTACAAACGCCATGCTCTACCAATTGGGCTACAGAGGATCACGATAGGACAGGGTAATAGTCAGTGACAAATATCAGAGCTAAGCAGGGCTGGGCTTGGTTGAAATTCTGGATGGGAGACCAAAGGGATAGCTGTAGATTATTATTATTTTTTCTGATAGTGGATATAACTTTGAAGATCTGATGTTGTTTCAAAGGTACAAATTCAAAATATTTTATACAACTTTTGTCTATGTTGAAAATTGGTAACCATGATGACAAAGTCCTGTGGTTGAAATTTCACCCTCAAAACAATTGTTTATGTTGATGACTTTTCTCAAATCCAATGTATTTTACACAGAAATTCCACGTCACAATATGTTGATAAATTCAGTTGAAACAACGTTGATTCAACCAGCTTGTGCCCAGTGGGCAGTGTGTAGGTGTGTGTGTGTGTGTGTGTTGTGAGACTCTCTCTGTAGGCTCCTGTTGCTGAGTGCTAACTGTGATCTCTGGGCAGAAAGAGAGAGAGAGACATACGTTTCCCAGAGAGAGAGAATGAGAGAGAGGGAAAGAAATAGAGAGAGAGAGAGAGAGAGAGAGAGAGAGAGAGAGAGAGAGAGAGAGAGAGAGAGAGAGAGATAGAGAGAGAGGCAGCAATAGCAGTCTGCAGCTGAAAGAGAGAGGCAGTAATAGCAGCCTGAAGCTAGCTCTCACAGCCATTTCCACCCCTAATTGCATAACCATAATTAAAATGCTAATTCATAGTGTTAAAGGGGCATTTAAAAGGGTAATTAAAAATGCTTTGTTCCACTCCTCTACCTGTGTGAACAGCGGGGCCATTACTGTGCTCATTCTGATCTGGAGTATTTACATTGTGCCTACAGACTGATTCCCTTTTTCAAGGTTCAACTGAGAGCCAGAGCCAGGGTAGTGGTAGTGTGGAGGGGAATCATTATAATCAGAGAGGTGATAGAACAGGATCTGATGTCATCTCAGCTGTATAATGCTGTTGGATCCAGAGCTATAGATAGAATACATGTACATAGTGTACTATTTACTGTAGTGCTCTTGTCAGAACATAAGCGAGTGTCCTTATTATGACACTAACATGAAAGGGGATATGATCTGATGTACTCTATGCAGCAATTTACAGGGCGACTGAATGCACCGATTTCCGCTTGTGTTTTTCTGCTGCTCATTAAGAAAAATTAGATTTAGGTCTTGAGGGTGTGGTTCGATGTGGCTGTGTTATGTTTGCATATCGTTCCCTGGTAGCAACAACATAGCCACTTGACTACCACTTCCTCAAAATAGTCTAAATTAATCTAAGATACTTTGACTAGGTCGTGCAATTTTACGTCTAGTTAAGGTGTTTAGTGCAGTATTTCTCAAGTAAAAAAATGTACATTAAAAAGTTAGTGCACTGCAGACAGTATAGAGCGAGTCAGCTGTTGCTGGCTGCGCTCAGGACTGATTTCTGAAAACATGTCTACAACTATGGTAAATAAAGCACAAGCTGCTACACACTACACTTTATCAGTGCCCAAAATCACTAGCTAGCTAGATAAATTCCATCTCTGTGTTTGTCAATGAAGCTAGCTAGTAGTAGCTAGCAGACACATTTGAGCAGGCAGGCCACATTAGATAAATCAGCTTATCAAGTGGTGTTATGTGTGCTTCGGTGCCGTTGAGTTTTTTACAACTTCCTAACTATCTATTACCAGAGTGGCACTGTCTGGCAGTGTTTCATAGAGAATCATGTTACAAAGGTTGCGGCTGGACACAAGATGCTTGTGAATGGGTTTAGAATTTTGTAATATTGACAAGTGGCAGTTGGGATGCAAGTGTGAATCGTCTCAATTCTCATTTTGCCCAAAACAGTGGCCGACTCAAGTGATCTCTATCAAACACATCAGCAAGTGGCCACTCCATAAGGGTCTTTCCCTATTGTATGATGGTTATTTGTAACGGCTGTCAATGGTACATGCCTACGATTAAGAAAATATGGAATAAATACATGTTTTTAAAAATATATATATATAAAATACATCAACATTTTAATAATAAAAAATTGTTTAATCCCCCAATGTGGAGGTGGGTTGACAAAAAATATGAAAAAGAAGGCTTAGGGCCGAGTGTTCTTTCAACATAACATTGGCGAGGTGTTGTCTTATGTAAACAAGTCAGAGTCCAAGGCACTGCATAATAGACTGGTCTGTCTCACTGTCTGGAGGCTACAATTGGATAGAGCACAATCAGCGCAGCTGTTCATCTCGTGTTAGTGGGCAAGTGGGCATGATTGTAATCCAAACATCATGTAAGTCGTGATAACCTCAGTTACACAAATCTCACAAAAGTCAGTTTTGGAATATACTGACTTTATCACCAAAATTATCCTACCAACACTTCTTTGTCAATTTTGTCACTGGAATAAATGTTTCTGACTAATATTGATGTCGTTTTCAATCAGAGAAGTAGTTTTTTGCGTTCATTCTCTTAAGATATACGCTGAGTGTGCAAAACATTAATATTGAGTTGCACCCTTGTTTGCCCTGAACAACCTCAATTTGTCGGGGCATGGACTCTACAAGGTGTCGAAAGCGTTCCACAGGGATGATAACCCATGTTGACTCCAATGCTTCCCACAGTTGTGTCAAGTTGGCTGGATGTCCTTTGGGTGGTGGACCATGCTTGATACACATGGGAAACTGTTGAGCTTGAAAAACAGCCAGAAGAAGAACATGACCAGAAGAACATGACAGAAGAACATGACAGAAGAACATGACAGAAGAACATGACAGAAGACACCAGCATTTGGTTTCAGTTTCACCCAGCAATTGTTTTATAAAACCCACAGACCGGATTTGAACTGGAACACGCTGATGTTAAACACAATTGCATTTAGGCGTAGAAGCAGAAAATCAACTGTGGCACCAGCTAATGTAAATAGTCAGAGTTTGTGTGTACAGTGTACTGCGGCTGCCAGGATTCCCATCTGGGATTCTTTTAATCCTATATACAGTACAGTATGTTATTAGGTGATATCATATACAATTTACCCATTGTATAAAAAAAGGCTGTATTTATCCATTAAAAAGTCCACTGTTGATCCCGACACTGTTGATGAACATTAGCTGCAGATGAGAGAAGACCAGCAACTCTAGAATGAGAAATGATGGATTTGCTCCAGCTTGCTAGCTGCCGATGCTGCAGGCCCATTTGCTTTCAGGGCTGGTGAAGTGTTAGTGGTTTAATTTTATAGTGTGTAGTTTTCCCTGATTTCCCTCTGGAATAGAGCACCTCCGGTAGAATGGGGAAACATCTGCTGCCACTCAGAGAGATACATATAAAAACCATCATTTCTATCAGCGTTGCTACAGCAGAGGGAAGACCGAGAGCCAGGCAGCACATTAGAATGCCTGCCTGTCTCCTGTCTCTGTCTGATGCTGACTCCTGGGGATTGGCAGGAATGAAACCCATTAAATTATCCTGTGTTGCCAGAACTCAGAGGCAATGTGGGATAAGGTAGCCTATCTCACAAAACAGTGTACAGTAGTTTATGAAGTATACAGATTATATGTCATGATCTTATTAACGTATGCCGTATTACCTTTATTCATGCATAATATCAGGTGTGTATTTTCTGCACCTCTTTTATTTTAATAACATGTTGTGCGTATACCGGTATGCAGAATTACTCAGTATATGAGGCTGCACTGTCTCCCTAACCACAGAAGAAGCAATATTGCAGAAAGACAATTTAGAAAAATAATTTCCATTCTGGTATCATAAACAACTTTAATCATGTCATTTCTCTGTAGTCTGATTGTGTTGTTTGGCTTTATTGCTTTTTGATTGTATTTCTTGACAGTTTTCGTCTCTGTTTTTCCATTTGATATTTATCTGCTCTAGGCTACTTTGCGCGGAGCATCATGTATTTCTTACTGTGGAGCTGAATTGAAGTCATTTGGTCTGTCATGTCTGCTCTCATTTCTTGCAAATGAGATGGAGGAGCCTTCAAGTCATTATATGATAATGAAGCAACAGACTGTGAAATGTAACATGTACAAAGAGAGAAAAGCAAACAATGACCTTCACAGAGAAAACAGAACAGAATGAAGTTAGACATGTCTCTATTGATGATCTCAGTCTTGAGCAATGAGTGCCCCTGGGATATCTCACTGTCTGTCTGTCTGTCCCTCTTTTGTTTCTCTGTCTTTCTTTCAGCTTAGTTTCTGTATCCATTTCTCTCAGAGATCACACTCCAGCCAACACTGGCCTTTGGAACCATGGGATGTTTGAGTAAGAGCTGCTGCCATACTTGAGGTTGCTCACTCTACCCCTCCTTGGCATGGGGACTCAGCCAAGTGTAATTTGGACCGGATCTCTCAACCCCAACCCAAACCCCTCTATTGGAGGTCCAGAGATGCGTTAGCAAATGTCAGATTGGTCATGGCTGCAGATTGGGGAGAGAGGAAAAGGAAAAACAAACAGACAGCTGTTTCCAATTATGGTTTTACTAGGCAGTGATGGGCCAGTAATTACAGGATTAGAGATGTCTAACTGCACACAGCTTTGGGTTCTGCTCTGCTCTGGGAGTCCTTCTGGGAGGAAAGAATGGCTGGGGCCAGCCAAACAGCCCAAACAGTGATGTTTGCACATTACTGCAATGGGCCTCTTAACGTCACTCATTGTATCCGTTGGCCAGGAAGCTGCTGAGGCAGCGGCTGTGACATTTGAGTGGTTTCACGGTGTGGGAAAGAGGCCGGCAGGAGGATGGCAGGCAGCAGGCTCTGGTCAGGTTACTAGCAGCAGATACACCTACTTCTCTCTCTCTCTGTTGGTCACTGTGAGAGAGGTGAGAAACCACCATGATAACGCCGGATGGATGACTAATATTTAATGTAAATACAACCCATTTTTTAATCCTGTTCCAAATAGATATTTTACTTTGGAATGACCTATTCTAATTTCTTCAACTGGGTTACAAGCAATGCAATAAATTCCCTGGTTAAAAAACATGAAATAATGACTCCAAACACATTTTTACATTAGACTTTCTAATTTATTGACCACTATATTCTAGCCAAATGGTGACTATCTTAACAATGGAAACCTTACCAGACTCTTTAATATCGCATGCAGTTATACAAGTATCATTATGGATTCAGTGCTGGCAATGTACAACATTAGCCTTGTCTAACGAATAGAACAGAAAACATTCATTGGAATGACATTCACTCTCACGGGTGGCCAAAAACAACAAACTGAAAGCAACAACCCCATTAAGCCACACCTCCAATTATTCTGATAGGCTGCCACCACTACAGAGCCCCCACCATTATGCAATACATATGCGCATGATGTGTTGAAAGCAATTTAGAATAATTGGAGGCATGGCTTAAATTTGTTATTTGATTTCAGACATATTTAATAGAATAGGTTGAGTAAAAGTACTTCAGATGAACGATAGCGCCATCCCACTTTTTACTGTGAAGGGCAAGTCCCTCTCCTCTCTCTCCTCTCTCCTCCAGCACCAGCTCCAGATGTTAATAATGACTTGATGGTGAGGATCAAATCAAATTTTCCGGATAGCCATGAATAGCTGTTCAGGAGTCTTATGGGTTGGGGGTAGAAGCTGTTAAGAAGCCTTTTGGACCTAGACTTGGCGCTCCGGTACTGCTTGCCGTGCAGTAGCAGAGAGAACAGTCTATGACTAGGGTGGCTGGAGTCTTTGACAATTTTTAGGGCCTTCCTCTGACACCACCTGATATAGAGGTCTTGGATGGCAGGAAGCTTGGCCCCAGTGATATACTGGGCGGTACGCACTACCCTCTGTAGTGCCTTGCGGTTGGAAGCTGAGCAGTTGCCATATCAGGCAGTGATAAAACCAGTCAGGATGCTCTCGATGGTGCAGCTGTAGAACTTTTTGAGGATCTGAGGACCCGTGCCAAACCTTTTCAGTCTCCTGAGGGGGAATAGGCTTTGTCGTGCCCTCTTCACGACTGTCTTGGTGTGTTTGGACCATGATAGTTTGTTGGTGATGTGGACACCAAGGAACTTGAAGCTCTCAACCTGTTCCACTACAGCCCGTCAATGAGAATGGGTTTCGTGCTCAGTCCTCTTTTTTCCCTTGTAGTCCACAATCATCGCCTTTGTCTTGATCACGTTGAGGGCGAGGTTGTTGTCCTGGCACCACACGGCCAGGTCTCTCTATAGGCTGTCTCATCGTTGTCGGTGATCAGGCCTACCACTGTTGTGTCGTTGGCAAACTTAATGATGGTGTTGGAGTCGTGTTTGGCCATGCAGACATGGGTGAACAGGGAGTACAGGAGGGGACTGAGCACGCACCCCTGAGGGGCCCCCGTGTTGAGGATCAGCGTGGCATATGTGTTGTTACTTACCCTTACCACCTGGGGGCGGCCCGTCAGGAAGTCCAGGATCCAGTTGCAGAGGGAGGTGTTTAGTCCCAGGGTCCATAGCTTAGTGATGAGCTTTGAGGGCACTATGGTGTTGAACGCTGAGCTGTAGTCAATGAAAAGCATTTTCACGTAGGTGTTCCTCTCGTCCAGGTGGGAAAGGGCAGTGTGGAGTGCAATAGAGATTGCATCATCTGTGGATCTGTTGGGGCGGTATGCAAATTGAGTTGGTCTAGGGTTTCTGGGATAATGGTGTTGATGTGAGCCATGACCAGCTTTTCAAAGCACTTCATGGCTACAGACATAAGTGCTACGGGTCGGTAGTCATTTAGGCAGGTTATCTTAGTGTCCTTGGGCACAGGGACTATGGTAGTCTGCTTGAAACATGTTGGTATTACAGACTCAGTCAGGGACATGTTGAAAATGTCAGTGAAGACACTTGCCAGTCAGTCAGCGCATGCTCGGAGTACGTGTCCGGGTAATCCGTCTGGCCCTGCGGCCTTATGAATGTTGACCTGCTTAAAAGTCTTACTCACATTGGCTACGGAGAGCGTGATCACATAGTCATCCGGAACAGCTGATGCTCTCATGCATGCTTCAGTGTTGCTTGCCTCGAAGTGAACATAAAAGTGATTTAGCTTGTCTGGTAGGCTTGTGTCACTGGGCTGTGCTTCCCTTTGTAGTCTGTAATAGTTTGCAAGCCCTGCCACATCCGATGAGTGTCGGAGCCGGTGTAGTACGATTCAATCTTAGTCCTGTATTGACTCTTTGCCTGTTTGATGGTTTGTCGGAGGGCATAGCGGGATTTCTTATAAGCGTCCGGGTTAGAGTCCCGCTCCTTGAAAGCGACAGCTCTACCCTTTAGCTCAGTGCGGATGTTGCCTGTAATCCATGGCTTCTGGTTGGGGTATGTACGTACGGTCACTGTGGGGACGACGTCATCGATGCACTTATTCATGAAGCCAGTGACTGATGTGGTGTACTCCTCAATACCATCAGAAGAATCCCGGAACATATTCCAGTCTGTGCTAGCAATACAGTCCTGTAGCTTATCATCTGCGTCATCTGACCACTTCCTTATTAACCGAGTCACTGGTGCTTCCTGCTATAGTTTTTGCTCATAAGCAGGAATCAGGAGGATATAATTATGATCAGATTTGCCAAACGGAGGGCGAGGGAGAGCTTTGTACGCGTCTCTGTGTGTGGAGTAAATGTGGTCTAGAGTTTTTTTCCCTCTGGTTGCACATTTAACATGCTGGTAGAAATTAGGTAGAATGGATTTAAGTTTCCCTGCATTAAAGTCCCCGGCCACTAGGAGTGCTGCCTCTGGATTAGCGTTTTCCTGTTTGCTTATGGCCTTATACAGCTCATTGAGTGCAGTCTTAGTGCCAGCATCGGTTTGTGATGGTAAATAGACAGCTATGTAAAATATAGATGAAAACTCTGTTGGTAAGAGGGGGAAAAAAACTCTGTTGGTAACAGCAGCTCCACAGCAGCACTGCATTCCCTCATTGCCTCATTCCCCACACACTGGAACAACAACACCATAGAAACCAACTGGATTAAATCCAACATAATATGTATTAGATTTGATTGAGTCAAAGCCCTGGCCGTGATCTAATTAAGTCTAATGTGTTTATATTTGTGTTGTGCGCTGGTGATTGCAGTGTGGTCTACAGCTTATCATGAGATACTCTACCTCAGGCGAGCAAAACCTCGAGACTTCCTTAATATTAGATTTCGTGCACCAGCTGTTGTTTACAAATATACACAGATCGCCACCCCTTGTCTTACCAGAGTCAGCCGTTCTATCCTGCTGATGCAGCGTATATCCCGCCAGCTGTATGTTATCCATGTCGTCGTTCAGCCACGACTCTGTGAAACATAAGATGTTACAGTTTTTAATGTCCCATTGGTAGGATATCCATGATCGTAGGTCATGTATTTTGTTTTCCAATGACTGTACGTTGGCTAATAGGACTGATGATAGAGGCAGATTACTCACTCGCCGTCCGATCCTTACAAGGCACCCTGTCTCTTTCTATGCGAATGACTGGGATTTGGACCTTGTCGGGTGTCTGTAGAATATCCTTCACGTCCGACTCGTTGAAGAAAAAATATTTTCCAATACGAGGTGAGTAATCGCTGTCCTGATATCCAGAAGCTCTTTTTGGTCATAAGAGATGGTGGCAGAAACATTATGTACAGAATAAATTACAAATAACGCGAAAAAACACACATAATAGCACAATTGGTCAGGGGGCCGTAAAACTGCAGCCATCTCCTCCGGCGCCATTTATTCTGATGTTAGTGTTATGGACCTGCCCAGTGCCAAGGCAGACAGAGGTGTCTAATTGATTCCAGGGTGTGGACACAGAGATGTCTGTGGGGCGCCTGGTGCTGCCTGCTGTTCTAATGGTACCAGATGAGGGAGGCCGCTGGTCTCTGTCAGGAGCACTAGCACTGATCTCTGTGATCCATGGTGTCATGTAGAGTTAACACTGGCATGCCATTGGCAGACACAAGGAGGGACAGCGATGGGTGTGAATGGGGGGCTACGATCAGTCTACAATGACTTCACTAGTGATGGTGATGGTGCCCCTGTCCACTTCACTCTGATCGTCTCTAACCTGCTTTGCCTCCACCGCTCTGACCCCTCCTCTTCCCCCCTCCCCCTCTGCCCCTCCTTTCCTCCTCTCTCCTCCCCCTTTTTTCTCTCTTCTCTGTGTGGAGGTGTCGGCTGAGTAAAGCAGTACCGTCTGGCTGTGTGAGCAGGGAGATGGACAAACCTGTGACAGCCCCCCTCCAGCCCCCCGAGAATCCCCCACCCATCACCCATGGCCCCAGGACCCACCCCAGTGGTGTCCCCCTGGATCAACTCACACCCAGAGGCCTGCCATGTGGTAGAGGTCAGTGTTCAACATAGTTAGGAGGATAGCTGGAGAGGAGCATATGTTCACAGTGACCTACATGCATGTGTATGCAGGAACACACACACACATACATGCACGCGCGTACGCACACACCCACCTAACAATGGCTGCATCAGGACCAGAGAGACACGTAAACAAAGCTCCAGCCCACAGCAGCTCCACAGCAGCACTGCATTCCCTCATTGCCTCATTCCCCACACACTGGAACAACAACACCATAGAAACCAACTGGATTAAATCCAACATAATATGTATTAGATTTGATTGAGTCAAAGCCCTGGCCGTGATCTAATTAAGTCTAATGTGTTTATATTTGTGTTGTGCGCTGGTGATTGCAGTCTCGGTGGACTGGAGAAGGCTAACGCTGACATGATGAGGCCAGTGTTTTGGCTGCTCAGCGGCTCCTGGTAATTGAGGGCTATGAGTTTGTTCACCATGATTGCATTGCTGGTTTTGTGCTTTCGGTAAAACAAGCCTTGTAGACACAGTAGGCAGAGGTAGAGTAAGTGCTGTTTGACAAGCGGTGCAGATGTAGGATCTTAATTTGAACACCCTGTTGCAGGAGAACTTTCCTGCAATGCAGGACATTTAAAACATGTAGTGTATTTGAGGATTAAAAAGGCTTCTGAAGTTTGTAATTTTCACTTTGAAATTTCAGACTTGATTTTCCTTTACAAGAAATGTTTCAACCCCTACAAAAATGCCCATTAATTATAATCCACATAGTAATTCACATTTCCTGTTGCTGCAGGGTTATTTTCCTGCTGTAGCAAACTGGTTTTAATTAAGATCCTACATCTGTAGCTACGTACAGTTTCATCCCTGCTTTGGCTTTCTGTTGTTGGCTTAGATTAATTCATATTTCAATCCATGTTTGAATTTTTGGCTTTCTAGTTCTTACTTAGCACACATAATATATTTGATTTGCAAAGGGTATATTATATATTATACCTAAACCTAAGAAATACCCACCACCACCACCACCATCACACAGAATCTCCATCACAGGATTATTGATGGAACCACAGTTCTCTGTCAGATCCTAACCCTTAATAACATATTATATAATATAATATGCCATTTAGCAGACGCTTTTATCCAAAGCGACTTACAGTCATGCATGCATACATTTATTAATTTTTTTGTGTATGGGTGGTCCCGGGGATCGAACCCACTACCTTGGCGTTACAAGCGCCGTGCTCTACCAGCTGAGCTACAGAGGACCATAGAGTAGAGTGCTCTGCTGGACAGACTCCGTCCACTCTCTGCATTGTAAAGTACAGAGTGACATTTTGCAAGGTAACCATCCTTTTTGCTCCATTGTCTCACTCACCTGTAAAACATAGTAATACTTTACTGGCTTGTTACTGCCACAGGGTTACTCTTTTATTTATTTGCTGTCCTGCAGTGAGTGAATGGATAGGAGGTTTCTCTCTGCGATGTGAAGCTCTTGAAGAAATCTTGATTTCTACACTGGTTCTGTCAGGCCTAGGAAATAATTATAATCCTACTGCAACTGCTACAATCAGTTCTGAGAAGCCTACAATACTGGGTGTATGTACTGTATATGCATTAAAAAGCATATTTGTGGTGTTTCATTGGCTCATACTGTACACATGTTGACATTGTTCTTAATGTGGATATATGTTTCTATTAACAAATAGTTATAATGTTGACAAAAAAAGATTCTGTCAAAAAAACACTCAACCAATTATTAAATTAAACTAGTGCTTCAGTAATGTGAACGATTCCAACATAATTGATTAAGATTTCAAAAAAGCAATATGTACTGTATATTTCTTAAATGTTCATAATGTCCTCCAACTGGCTCAGTCAGTGTCTGATCTTTTGATGGGGTGTAGCCCGCTGGGTCTGGATCTACTGTGTGTGTCAGGATACCATTGAGGCCCAGTGCATTGAACTCCCAGATAAATGATAAAAGAGTCTAATCTGCAATAGCAGGGGATCATGCCTCCACATTCTCATTTCTATAGCAGTCTCTCCCATTGTACCAGGATCAATTCCTAACTGGCACTCAGCAGTTGTTTCCATTTGATCTGCACTTCTGGCCATGCAGCAGAACACAATAATGGTACCAGCTACTGCTATAAAATATATTATTCTCTGATTGTCATGGAATAGTCACTACTTTCACTATAGCGTCAGAGCGGTTTTTCACTATAGCGTCAGATTGCATTTTGCAACCAGACAGTGTTCATCTTTAGTTGGACAGAGAGAGAGAGAGCTAGAGGATAGAGGGAAGAGAAGAAAGGAGGAGAAGAGATTTTAGTGCCCTCTGTTCTGTGCGATAATGAATGCTTTGTCAGGGAGAATCCATCAACGGTCACCGTGGGGGGAGGAAGTGTCAGGGAAAGTTATGGTTTGTTGGCTTTTAACACACATGGCCCAGCCCTGCAAAGTAATTGAAGTACAGAAAATGTCATGTTGTTGTACTTCATCTATTTGTGTAGCTGTCTTCCAGGATAAATATAAATATTGCTGTGGCAACACAACACGCAACAAGTAGGGTGTATTTTCTTCAGACTCTGCCGAAGCTGTGCTCTGCAAAGTGTGGGTATAAGGAGAATGAAACACCACCCGTACCCCATGCTGCACACATAAAGCAGCATTCTGAATTCATGTTCACACTCCCATTTGTGATCCTCTTTCCTGTGTTCATGTTAGAAATGACAAAACTGATTCTGGTCTAAAACCCTACCCACTGGGCAAAAACTGGTTGAATCAACATTTCCACTTCATTTCAACCAAATTCAATAATATATGATGACTTTGATTATGTGGAAAACTGTTTGGATTTGCAATAAGTCATCAACGTAAGGGAATTAATTTTTTTCACTCAGCAAGTAACCAGTGGCGGTCAGTGCCGTTTAAGATGAGGGAGGACGATTTTTTTTTCATGAGCATGGCCTTATTTCTATTACAGCATGTTGGATGACTCTCATTCATATTTCATTCACCCAGTTCAATGTAACAACGATAGGTTTAGGCTACTACATGATGTTAAAATTTTCCCTATACCCATCATGAGGTTGCTACAACCTAGCCTATGAAAGACAGTTTACAACGTAGGTGCACACAGGTCGAGAGACACATTTGAGGTGACAGACAGTGACACATGGCATCTAGCTGATATAGGGTATATTCATTAGTCCAACAGTTGCAAATGAGAGTTTGGACAAATTCATGTATGTTTATCCCCATTTTGTTCAGTTTTTCAACAGAATCGGCGGAATGAATACACCCCTGATCACACGTAAAAACAATTCACTTTCATAGCAGCCACGTTGTATTCCTTCTCACATCTATGCGCTCTCCTCCTCTCACCTTGTCCCTTCGCTTGTGGACTTCAATGCACAACACATCAGCTTTATGTGACCAGGCGAAAAAACCTTTCCAAGCCAAACTGCTAGACATAGCCTACATTGTTGTCACCATATTAGCATAGCTAATAGAACTAACGCGTTAGTAAACCCGCTACAATCATGCGGTAACGTTACATTGTACAGTCTGTAAGCAGTTACACCGGCGGGCGCCGGTGGCAATACATTTGTAAAACCAAAAGCTTACCTTGACTTGGAAGAGTTCCAGTGTTGTGTTGGAAAGTCATAGCCAGCTATCTAACATAGCATCCCTCTGTTTGAGCAGGGTGTTTCAGTAGGCTAAACTAGCTGCATTTGTTAGCTAAGTAAGTGAAACAGAAAGTGAAAAAAAATGATAATCTCTCTCTCTTTATTTCTCTCTTGCTTCTCCTTCATTTTGGAATATTTTCTGTTGTTGTTAAAAACTGTTCAACTACTGTCTTTCTCTCTCTTTGAGTCAACTACTCACCACATGTTATGCACTGCAGTGCTAGCTAGCTGTAGCTTATGCTTTCAGTACTAGATTCATTATCTGATCCTTTGATTGGGTGCAAGAGCTCTGATAGGTTGGAGGACGTCCTCCGGAAGTTGTCATAATTACTGTGAAAGTCTATGGAAGGGGGTGAGAACCGTGGGCCTCCTAGGTTTTGTATTGAAGGCAATGTACCCAGAGGAGGACGGAAGGCAGCTGTTGAGGCTACTGTAGACCTTCTTTGCAAAATAGTGTGTTAAATTTTTTTTGGGGGTGACGTGATTATATTTAGTGTAGTTTTATCTAAAAATGATAACTTTTTTAATGTTTTAAAACATTTATTTTTATGAAATTCACTGAGGAGGATGGTCCTCCGCTTCCTCCTCTGAGGAGTCTCCACTGCTTGTGACCTACAGTGACTTCAGAAAGTATTCATACCCCTTGACTTATTCCATATTTAGTTGTGTTACAGCCTGGATTCAAAATTGATTAAATATATGTTTCTATATCACCCATCTACACAATACCCCATAATGACAAAGTGAAAACATGGTTTTAGGAATGTTAGCAAACTTATTGAAAAATATTAGCACATTTACATTATCTAATTTACAGACGTATTCACCACCCTAAGTCAATACATGTTAGAATCACCTTTGGCAGCGATTACAGCTATGAGTCTTTCTGGGTAAGTCTCTAAGAGCTTTGCACACCTGGATTGTACAATATTTGCACTTTATTCTTTTAAGAATTCTTCAAGCTCTGTCAAATTGGTTGTTAATCATGGCTAGACAACCATTTTCAAGTCTTGCCATAGATGTTCAAGCAGATTTAAGTCAAAACTGTAACTCAGCCACTCAGGAACATTCACTGTCTTCTTGGTAAGCAACTCCAGTGTAGATTATGCCTTGTGTTTTAGGTTATTGTCCTGCTGAAAGGTGAATTTATCTCCCAGTGTCTGGTGGATGCAGACTGAACCAGGTTTTCCTCTAGGATTTTGCCTGTGCTAAGTTTCTTTGTGAAAAACTCCTGAAAAAGTCCTTAACAATTACAAGCATACCCATAACATGATGTAGCCACTACTATGCTTGAAAATATGGAGAGTGGTAGTTAGTAATGTGTTGTATTGGATTTGCCCCAAACGTAACACTTTGTGTTCAGGACAAAAAGTTAATTGCTTTGCCACATGTTTTACAGTATTACTGCAAACAGGATGCATGTTTTGGAATATTTATATTCTGTACAGGCTCCCTTCTTTTCACTCTGTCAATTAGGTTAGTATTGTAGAGTAATTACAATGTTGTTGATCCATCCTTAGTTTTCTCCTATCACAGCCATTAAACTCTGTAACTGTTTTAAAGTCACCATTGGCCTCATGGTGAAATCCCTGAGCGGTTTCCTTCCTCTCCGGCAACTGAATTAAGAAGGACACCTGTATCTTTGTAGTGACTGGGTGTGTTGATACACCATCCAAAGTGTAATTAATAACTTCACCATGCTCAAAGGGATATTAAATGTCAGCTTTTTTAAAAACACAAATCCCATTCAAGTCATGGTACCGATATTAACATTTTCCGTGCATCATGTCCAAATCATCCAAAAGTGTCTCAAATGTATTGTGAAGCTCAACAAAGTCACTAATATATTATTTGAACATGATGCATGAAAAATGCTAATATCGGTACTATGACTTGAATGGGATTTGTGCCACAAATGCTAAAATGTTAGCATGTGGAAACAGTGCCATGGAAACTAAACCAAAGCATGTATTGCTGTCATACCTTGTCCATAGACTGCTTACAGGGTAAAGAAACCAATATGTAATTGTGTTATTTGGGTGAGCTATCCCTATGCCAATCATTGTGAGATTCAATCCATATGATCATTAACCTTGCTCTATGACCATTGGATTTCACGTACTGCCCAGATTCAAATAATACAAGATTTCATTCACCATCTTTTAATTTACAGTAGCCCCTGACCATCTCTCTACTCTGTCCATGTCCAGGACAGCAAATGTGTGAGATCTGTATTGACCACAGCCCTAATTGGAGAGCCTGCCTGGCGGTGGTGTTGAGTGATCCGTGGATGGACCTTCACTCTAAGGTACTCCTGTTGACTGACATCTTTAGGTTAGCAGCTAACCACCATAGATCCTCATCCTCTAACAAATCAACCTCTTTAGCTGCTCAACTATGGTGTTCTCCTCTTGCCGTTCTGTTCTTGAACATCATTTGAAATCATTCCCATTCTGAGGCCAGAAATAACTGTCAGTCGGTCCAGTAATGGTGGGTCAAAAACAAATAAAATGTATTTGTCACATGCGTGGAATACAACAGGTGTAGACTTTGCCGTGAAATGCTTACTTACGAGCCCTTTCCCAACAATGCAGAGTTAAAAAGTAAGACCATTTTGCACAAAGAAAATGGAAATAATAACACAATAAAATAATAACGAGGCTATATACAAGGAGTACCGGTACCGAGTCAATGTGCAGGGGTACAAGGCAGAGGCAGTTGAGGTAATGGAGGTAATGTGTACAGTACATTTAGGTATGGATAAAAGTGACTAGGCAGTCAGATTAGACAATAAACGGAGTAGCAGCAGCATACTGTATGTGAAGAGTGTGAAGAAGTGTGAAAGTGTGTCTATGTGTGAGTGAGTGAGTGTGTGTGTGTTGGAGTGTCAGTGTGTATGTGTGGGTGTGTGTGCAAATAGTCCGGGTAGACATTTGATTAACTGTTCAGCAATCTGTAGAACTTTTTGCGGATCTGAGGGCCCATGACAAATCTTTTCAGCCTCCTGAGGGGGAAGAGGTGTTGTCGTGCCCTCTTCACAACTGTGCTAGTGTGTTTGGACCATTATAGGTCCTTAGTGATGTGGACACCGAGGAACTTCAAGCTGTCGACCCGCTCCACTACAGACCCGTCGATGTGAATGGGGGAGTGCTCGGCCCGCCGATTCCTGTAGTCCACGATCAGCTCCTTTGTCTTGATCACGTTGAAGGAGAGGTTGTTGTCCTGTCACCACACTGCCAGGTCTCTGACCTCCTCCCTGTAGGCTGTCTGATCGTTGTCGGTGATCAGGCCTACCACCGTCGTGTCATCGGCAAACTTAATGATGGTATTGGAGTCGTGCGTGGCCATGCAGTTGTGGGTGAACAGGGAGTACAGGAGGGGAGTAAGCATGCACTCCTGAGGGGCCCACGTGTTGAGGGTCAGCGTGGCGGATGTGTTGTTGCCTACCCTCACCACCTGTGGGCGGCCCGTAAGGAAGTCCAGGATCCAGTTGCAGAGGGAGGTGTTTAATCCCAGGGTCCTTTGCTTAGTGATGAGGCTGATGGGCACTATGGTGTTGAACGCTGAGCTATAGTCAATGAACAGCATTCTCACATAGGTGTTCCTTTTGTCCAGGTGGGAAAGGGCAGTGTGGAGAGCAATAGAGATTGCATCATCTGTGAATCTGTTGGGGCGGTATGCGAATTGGAGTGGGTCCAGTATGTCTGGGATGATGGTGTTGATGTGAGCTATGACCAGCCTTTCAAAGCATTTCATGGCTACAGATGTGAGTGCTACAGGGCATTAGTCATTTAGACAGGTTACCTTGGCGTTCTTGGGCACAGGGACTATGGTGGTCTGCCTGAAACATGTAGGTATTACAGACTGGGTCAGGGAGAGGTTGAAAATATCAGTGAAGACACTTGCTAGCTGGTCAGCGCATGCTCTGAGTGTCCTGGTAATCCGTCTTGTGAATGTTAACCGGTTTAAAGGTCTCACTCACATCGTCTACGGAGAGCATAATCACACAGTCGTCCGGAATAGCTGGTGCTCTCATGCATGGTTCAGTGTTGCTTGCCTCGAAGTGATATTTTAAGGTAGGCTTGAGTCACTGGGCAGCTCACAGCTGAGTTTCCCTTTGTAATCTGTGATAGTTTGCAAGCCCTGCCACATCCGACGAGCGTCAGAGCCGGTGTAGTAGGATTCGATCTTGGTCCTGTATTGACGCTATGCCTGTTTGATGGTTCGTCCGAGGGCGTAGTGGGATTTCTTATAAGAGTTTCTGGTGCCCTGGTCAAAAGTAGTGCGCTATAGAGGGAATAGGGTGCAATTTGGGACACAACCCCAGGCTTTTTGCTTCTCTTCTCAGCCTATAACATTCTTCTTGTGAGTAATGGGAGAGTTTGAGAGCCTTTATCTTCCAGCCATCCAGTGTACTGTTTGACTAGCCTGCCTCCACTATGTAAACTGTAGGATTATCAGAGTTCACAGGGGTCACGAGTGGTATTTATTTATTTAGCCAGAGGAAAAAAAAGAGAACTATTTCACTTCAGTTGTAGATTAAAATACAAAAAATAAGAAGATTGATGATTTCTTTAGCTGGCTCTGTGGAAATGACCTGTCATGGTCTGCAATGTCACACTCTCAAAGCACTGAGCCTGGCCTGTCTGTTCCCATCCTGATACTGTATGTTGAAGCTGTGCACAGTGATCTGATTCAAGTATTATGATTGGGCTGAAAATAATTATTGCAATTTTGAGTAATTGCTCCATGAAATGAAATTGATTCACAGCCGACCAAGCGTGAAATGACATTGGCAGATAACATTGCCTGTTGTGCTGTTACAGTGCCTGAAACACAACACATTTCTAATATGAATAATCAGCACCTTTACAGTGAGAAACATGCATGCGCACACACACACATGGACAGGCACGCTCATGCGTACATACACACACACACACCACACACACACACACACACACACACACTACTTCTAAGCAATCATTACAGGCAAACTGTCTGTCAAGCATTGTGTGTCTGTTATGAATTAATTTGTAAATTTACCTGACGGATTACCAGGACGTGTACTCCGAGCATGCGCTGACCAACTGGCAAGTGTCTTCACTGACATTTTCAATATGTCCCTGACTGAGTCTGTAATACCAACATGTTTCAAGCAGACCACCATAGTCCCTGTGCCCTAGAACACTAAGGTAACCTGCCTAAATGTCTACCGACCCGTAGCACTCACGTCTGCAGCCTCACATCAACACCATTATCCCAGAAACCCTAGACCCTATTTTTTACTTAACACTTATTTTTCTTAAAACTGCATTGATGGTTAAGGGCTTGTAAGTAAACATTTCACTGTCTACACCTGTTGTATTTGGCGCATGTGACAAATACAATTTTATTTTATTTAAATGGAGCACACAGAAGGAAAGACGCTGAGTGTACAAAACATTATGAACACCTGTTCTCTTTCTATGACAGAATGACCAGGTGAAAGCTATGATCCCTTATTGATGTCACTTGTTAAATCCAGTGTAGATGAAGGGGAGGAGACAGGTTTTAAGCCTTGAGACAATTGAGACATTGTGTATGTGCCATTCAGAGTGTGAAAAATGTAAGTGCCTTTGAACAGGGTATGGTAGTAGGTGCCGGGCGCACTGGTTTATGTCAAGAACTGCAACGCTGCTGGGTTTTTCACACTCAACAGTTTCCTGTGTGTATCAAGAATGGTCTACCACCCAAAGGACATCCAGACAACTTTACACAACTGTGGGAAGCATTGGAGTCAACATGGGCCAGCATCCCTGTGGAACGCTTTTGACACCTTGTAGAGTCCATGCCCCAACGAATTGAGGCTGTTCTGAGGTCAAAAAGGTGCAACTCAATATTAGGAAGGTGTTCTTAAGATTTTGTACACTCAGTGTATATGATTTAAATTCATTACTGTTGAAATGAGTGATTATTTTCATTGTGTGAGTGATTAGGATGTTGATTATTTTCATTGTTTTATATGTCATGTGTATGCTTTCATTTCCACCAGACAATTTGTACGTTCATCTTCACCTGATTAGACTAAGAAACAAGAACATACCAACATTTTTGAATTGATTCTCACTCCTACCAAAGTAATATACACATACTGTATAATGTAGTTCTGTACAAATTTCATACACTCATTCATGTATGCAAAAAGCTAGATTATTGAGCTCTTGCATAATCATAGCAGAATTTCCTGAACCATACAGTACTGACTCTCCATATTGTGTCACAATATCCATTGTGAAGCCCTATGTAGTGGTCTCCTGCGTGGTAGCTGATACATGTTGCCGTGGTCTCTCTATGGTCCTCTCAGTCTGTTTCCCTCTCTGAACAACAATATTAGCTCAGTGGATCTCTGGGGGCATGGATGACTACACTGCAGCTCAGTAAACAGGGTGACCTAATTATGTGGCCTCTGCCTCTGCTCTACAGCCAGCCAGCCTGCTGAACTAACACTCAATGACTATGTCACAAATGATACCCTATTCCCACATAGAGCACTACTTTTGAACAGGGCCCATAGGGTTCTGTTTAAAAGCAGTGCACTATATAGGGAATAGGTGCCGTTTGAGACGTAGCCACTCATTACATGCCGGGCATTTATCTGGACCCGCCTCCCTCCATCTTTCTTCTGTCTTACCAACTGCCTGGGTAAACAGAACTGTTTGTCCAGTGAAAAGCCTGGCGGTTTATGTAAATTATGTGAGAACAGATCACAAACCAGGGTTCAGTGGAAATCAATAGAGATTGGTTAACTACTCTTAGGAAAAATTTACATTGGACATATTTATATAGTGTGTAATGTAAAATGATGAACACACTGCAAATCTAAAATGGGAGCATGGAATTAGTAACACAATTTTGCAGGAAGAGTTTTATTGGCTTCTCAAATTGTAAAAGATAAAGCTTGTTTTGTTTTGACAAATTCATTTAGTGATGTTTAGTACAATCAGTCAACAGTAAGAACTAAGGAGAAAGCTTATTTTCAGATCTTCAAGAGATGTATGGCTCAGTTGGTAGAGTTGGTGGTCCTGAATGGCTCAGTTGGTAGAGTTGGTGGTCCTGTATGGCTCAGTTGGTCTAGTTGGTGGTCCTGTATGGCTCAGTTGGTAGAGTTGGTGGTCCTGTACAGCTCAGTTGGTAGAGTTGGTGGTCCTGTATGGCTCAGTTGGTAGAGTTGGTGGTCCTGTATGGCTCAGTTGGTAGAGTTGGTGGTCCTGTATGGCTCAGTTGGTAGAGTTGGTGGTCCTGTATGGCTCAGTTGGTAGAGTTGGTGGTCCTGTACAGCTCAGTTGGTCTAGTTGGTGGTCCTGTATGGCTCAGTTGGTAGAGTTGGTGGTCCTGTATGGCTCAGTTGGTAGAGTTGGTGGTCCTGTATGGCTCAGTTGGTAGAGTTGGTGGTCCTGTATGGCTCAGTTGGTAGAGTTGGTGGTCCTGTATGGCTCAGTTGGTAGAGTTGGTGGTCCTGTATGGCTCAGTTGGTAGAGTTGGTGGTCCTGTATGGCTCAGTTGGTAGAGTTGGTGGTCCTGTACAGCTCAGTTGGTAGAGTTGGTGGTCCTGTATGGCTCAGTTGGTAGAGTTGGTGGTCCTGTATGGCTCAGTTGGTAGAGTTGGTGGTCCTGTACGGCTCAGTTGGTCTAGTTGGTGGTCCTGTATGGCTCAGTTGGTAGAGTTGGTGGTCCTGTATGGCTCAGTTGGTAGAGTTGGTGGTCCTGTATGGCTCAGTTGGTAGAGTTGGTGGTCCTGTATGGCTCAGTTGGTAGAGTTGGTGGTCCTGTACAGCTCAGTTGGTAGCACATACTGCTTGCACCGCCTGGGTCATGGGTTCGATTCCCGGGACCACCCATACCTAAAATATATGTAAGTGTGGATAAACGTGTAAGTCTGGATGAAAGTGTCTGCTAAATGGCATATATTATATTATGATATATTATGTAAACGTGTTGGCATTAGAATATGACAACTTATTTTCCCAGGCCTACAGCTACAGAATCGTCAGTGTGATTTTGTCTTGATTGCTGGCAGTTTGTTCAGGACAGTAAGAGATGCCACTATGTGCTACACTGACATATGGCGAATAAAGACACACTGTCTCTCTATCAGCCAGAGAGTGGTAAGGATGGGCAATCCCATGAGCTTTCAGTGCAGTATCCCTATTGTCTCCAGTGGAAATTAGCGGGAGAGAGAATCAAGAACAAGGCTAATTAAGAATGAGCTTAAATCCCAAATGCTAATCACGCTGACTGCCATGTGAAGAGCAGGACAGTAGCTATCCATCTACAGTCCGTTTTGATGAGAGGGAGGGGGGAGAACAGATAGCCCCATAGAACAGTTGTTGGTTGAAACAATAGTTTGAGAGGTTCATAAAACTGCTGACAGTACCTGATGTTTTCCATTTTATGACTGAGTTGTAATACGTGTAAATGAAGTCTATATTAAACAATTCCATCTCCTCTAAGTTGCTTCTTGGTTTAATTAAAGTTCACATTGTATAATGGTTATGTATACGTTTTCACATCATTAGTACCATTCAGCAGCAGGCTGAATACAGTGGATGGGCTGTGCTACATGTACGTGATTATGCAGATCTCATATCTGCATCGGCTTTATGGATGAAGCCATTATAGGTTAATCCAATCTGATATTACTCCAGGCGTATCTGTTAGTGTGTGTATGTGTGTAGTGTGTGTGTGTTTGTGTGTGTGTGTGTGTGTGTGTGTAGGCCTATATTTGAGTGTGTGTGTTTGCGTGTGTGTCTACATTTATGTGTGTGTGTGGAGGTGCATGTATGTTTATTTACCTGAACTCCAATGTTTGAGGCAGGCGCGGTATCAACAACAACATCTGGTCTGACATGTATAGTGTTGGCAGAGTGACCTTTAGATGTACAATGAAAGCAGATTAAAGGGAAGATGTCCCTGTCAGCCCAGGAGGTCTTCATCTACAGTATCTGATGAATTCACTTTATCTTGTGAACAGTACAACAAGCGTCACAGTTGTTTATGTAGGCGTATATCCAGGTGGGTACAGCGCCCCTGGGAAACCTGCTGTCCTCCTCGAGGCTGGCAGCAGGGTTTTGTGCCGTACCAGCTGCTCCATCCCTCCATCCCCCAGTGTGGGAAATTCATCCGGGTTAATAGAAAACAAACACCTCGTAGAGTGGCAGAGATACCACGAAAACGATTAAACCATGACCTACATACTGTTATGTCTCTGGCCTTTCACTAGGCTGAACAGAACAGAACAGTGGGGGATCTCATCTGTGGGAAACACCACAACACTGGAGAGAGAAAACACAGGACACTAATGAAGACAATCATTCTCATTCTCCCCAGGTGCTGGGACACACATTATGGTATTATTGGCTTAAGCAATTAAGGCATGCAATGGCATTCTGCACTATCAATTATTATATAGAATATATACTGTAAATTGCAACACATGC